>NW_027458246.1:0-105745 GCF_050624435.1 Tenrec ecaudatus
AGTTCAAGTGTCCGCTAGGGAACATACAGAGTCTAAGTGCCCCCTAGGGAACCTAGGTGGTCCAAGTGCCCGCTAGGGAATCTACATAGTCCAAGGGCCCGCTAGTTAATGTAGATAGTCCAAGTGCCGCTAGTTAATCTACATAGTTCAAGGGCCCGCTAGTTAACCTACATAGTCCAAGTACCCGCTAGTTAACCTAGATCGTCCAAGCGTCCCTAGTTAACCTACATAGTACAATTGCCCGCTAGGGAACCTACGTAGTCCAAGTGCCTGCTAGGGAACCTACATAGTCCAGGTGACCGCTCTGGAACATGCATAGTAGAAGTGCCCGCTAGGGAATCTACATAGTCCAAGGGCCCGCTAGTTAATGTAGATAGTCCAAGTGCCGCTAGTTAATCTACATAGTTCAAGGGCCCGCTAGTTAAGCTACTTAGTCCAAGTACCCGCTAGTTAACCTAGATCGTCCAAGTGCCCGCTAGTTAACCTACATAGTACAAGTGCCCGCTAGGGAACCTACGTAGTCCAAGTGCCTGCTAGGGAACCTACATAGTCCAAGTGACCGCTCTGGTACATGCATAGTAGAAGTGCCCGCTAAGGAATCTACATAGTCCAAGGGCCCGCTAGTTAACGTAGATAGTCCAAGTGCCGCTAGTTAATCTACATAGTCCAAGGGCCCGCTAGTTAACCTACATAGTCCAAGTACCCGCTAGTTAACCTAGATCGTCCAAGTGCCCGCTAGTTAACCTACATAGTCCAAGGGCCCGCTAGTTAACATAGATAGTCCAAGTGCCCGCTAGGGAACGTACATAGTCCAAGTGCCGGCTAGGTAACCTTGATGGTGCAAGTGCCCGGTTGTTAACCTACATAGTCCAAGTGCCCGCTAGGTAACCTAGATAGTCCAAGGGCCCGCTAGTTAACCTACATAGTCCAAGTGCCCGGTAGTTAACTTACATAGTTCAAGTGTCCGTAAGGAACATACATAGTTCAAGTGCCCGCTAGGAAACATACAGAGTCTAAGTGCCCCCTAGGGAACCTAGGTAGTCCAAGTGCCCGGTAGGGAATCTACATAGTCCAAGGGCCCGCTAGTTAATGTAGATAGTCCAAGTGCCGCTAGTTAATCTACATAGTTCAAGGACCCGCTAGTTAACCTACATAGTCCAAGTACCCGCTAGTTAACCTAGATCGTCCAAGTGTCCGCTAGTTAACCTACATAGTACAAGTGCCCGCTAGGGAACCTACGTAGTCCAAGTGCCTGCTAGGGAACCTACATAGTCCAAGTGACCGCTCTGGAACATGCATAGTAGAAGTGCCCGCTAGGGAATCTACATAGTCCAAGGGCCCGCTAGTTAATGTAGATAGTCCAAGTGCCGCTAGTTAATCTACATAGTTCAAGGGCCCGCTAGTTGACCTACATAGTCCAAGTACCTGCTAGTTAACCTAGATCGTCCAAGTGCCCGCTAGTTAACCTACATAGTCCAAAGGCCCGCTAGTTAACCTACATAGTCCAAGGGCCCGATAGGGAACCTACATATTCCAAGTGCCCGTTAGGGAACCTAGATAGTCCAAGTGCCCATAGGGAACCTATATAGTCCAAGTGCCCGCTAGGGAACCTGCATTGTGCAAGTGAACGCTAGTTAACCTAGATAGTCCAAGTGCCCGCTAGTTAACCTAGATCGTCGATGTGCCCGATAGTTAACCTACATAGTCCAAGGTCAGCTAGTTAACCTAGATAGTCCAAGTGCCCGCTAGTTAACCTACATAGTCCAAGTGCCCATTCGTTAACCTAGTTAGTCCAAGTGCCCGTTAGGTATCCAAGATAGTCCAAGTGCCCGCTAGGTAACTTACATAGTCCAAGTGCCTGATAGGGAACCTACATAGTCCAAGTGCCCACAAAGGAACCTACATAGTCCAAATGCCCGATAGGGAACCTACATATTCCAAGTGCCCGTAGGGAACCTATATAGTCCAAGTGCCCGCTAGGGAACTTACATAGTCCAAGTGCCCGCTAGGGAGCCTGCATTGTGCAAGTGCCCGCTAGTTAACCTAGATAGTCCAAGTGCCCGCTAGTTAACTTACATAGTCCAAGGTCAGCTAGTTAACCTAGATAGTCCAAGTGCCTGCTAGTTAACCTACATAATCCAAGGTCAGCTAGTTAACCAAGATAGTCCAAGTGCCCGCTAGTTAACCTACATAGTCCAAGAACCCGCTAGTTAAACTAGATAGTCCAAGTGCCCGCTAGGTAACCTAGATATTCCAAGTTCCTGTTAGCTAACCTAGATAATCCAAATACCCGCTAGGTAACCTACATAGTCCAAGTGCCCTTTCGTTAACCTAGATAGTCCAAGTGCCCGCTAGGTAACCTACATAGTCAAAGGGTCCGCTAGGTAATCTATATAGTTCAAGTGCCCGTTCCCTAACCTAGATAGTCCAACTGCCCGCTGTGCAACATACATAGTCCAATTGCACGCTAGTTAACCTACATAGTCCAAGTGCCCTCTAGGTAACCTAGATAGTCCAAGTGCCCGCTAGGTAACTTACATAGTCCAATTGCCCGCTAGGCAAACTAGATAGTCCAAGTGCCCGTTCGTTAACCTAGATAGCCAAGTGCCCTCTAGGTAACCTAGACAGTCCAAGTCTCTGCTAGGTAACCTACATAGTCCAAATGCCCGTTTGTTAACCTACATAGTCCAAGGGCCCACTAGTTAACCTAGATCGTCCAAGTGTCCTCTAGTTAACCTACATAGTCCAAGTGCACGCTAGTTAACCTACATAGTCCAAGTGCCGCTAGGTAATCTATAGTGCAAGTGTCCCCTAGTTAACCTACATAGTCCAAGTGCCCCGTAGTTAACATAGATAGTCCAAGTGCCCACTGGTTAGCATAGATTGTCCAAGTGCCCGCTAGGGAACGTACATAGTCCAAGTGCCCGCTAGGTAACCTAGATAGTGCATGTGCCCGGTAGTTAACCTACATACTCCAAGTACCCGCTAGGTAACCTAGATAGTCCAAGGGCCCGCTAGTTAACCTACATAATCCAAGTGCCAGGTAGTTAACCTACATAGTCCAAGTGCCTGCTAGGGAACCTACATAGTTCAAGTGTCCGTAGGGAACATACAGAGTCCAAGTGCCCGCTAGGGAATCTACATAGTCCAAGGGCCCGCTAGTTAACATAGACAGTCCAAGTGCTGCTAGATAATCTACATAGTCCAAGGGCCCGCTCGTTAATCTACATAGTCCAAGTACCCGCTAGTTAACCTAGATTGTCCAAGTGCACGCTAGGGAACCTACATATCAAAGTGCCCACTAGGGAACCTACATTGTCCAAGTGCCCGCTAGTTAACCTAGATAGTCCAAGTGCCCGCTAGGGAACATACATAGTCAAAGTGCCCACTAGGGAACCTACATAGTCCAAGTGCCCACTACTTAACCTAGATAGTCCAAGTGCCCGCTAGTTAAACAGGATCATCAAAGTGCCCTCTACTTAAGTTACATAGTCCAAAGGCTTGCTAGTTAACCTACATAGAGCAAGGGCCCGCTAGTTAACCTTGATAGTCCAAGTGCCCGCTAGTTAACCTACATAGTCCAAGTTCCAGCTAGGTAACCTAGACAGTCCAATTGCCCCCTAGTTAACCTAGACAGTCCAAGTACCTGACAGGGAACCTACATAGTCCAAGTGCTCGCTAGGGAACCTACATAGTCCAAGTGCTCACTAGGCAACCTACATAGTCCAAGTGCCCGTTAGTTATCCTAGATAGTCAAAGTGCCTGCTAGGTAACCTAAATAGTCCAAGTGCCCGCAAGGGAACCTACATAGTCCAAGTGCCCGCAAGGGAACCTACATAGTCCAAGTGCCCGCTAGGTAACCTAGATAGTCCAATTGCCCATTAGCTAACCTAGATAGTCGAAGTGTCCCCTAGTTAACCTACATAGTCCAAGTGCCCGTTCGTTAACGTAGATAGGCCAAGTGCCCGCTAGGTAACCTAGACAGTCCATGTGCCCGCTAGGTTACCTACATAGTCCAAGTGCACGTTCGTTAACCTAGATAGTCCAAGTGCCCGCTGGTAACCTACATAGTCCAATGGCCCGCTAGGTAACCTTGATAGTCCAAGTGCCTTCTAGTTAACCTACATAGTCCAAGTGCCCGCTAGGTAACCTACATAATCCAAGTGCACAATAGGTAACCTAAATAATCCAAATGCCCGCTAGGGAAATGACATAGTCCAAGTGCCCGCTGGTTAACCTAGATTGTCCAAGTGCCCGCTAGTAAACCTAGATAGTCCAAGGGCCCGCTAGTTAATCTAGATAGTCCAAGTGCCCGCTAGTTAACCTAGATAGTCCAAGGGCCCGCTAGTTAACCTACATAGTCCAAGTGTCCGATAGGGAACCTACATAATCCATGTGCCCGCTAGGGACCCTACATAGTCCAAGTGCCCGCTAGGGAACTTGCATAGTCCAAGGGCCCGCTAGGGAATCTACATAGTCCAAGTGCCCGTTAGTTAACCTAGATAGTCCAACAGCCCGCTAGGTTACCTACATACTCCAAGAACCCGCTAGGTAACGTAGATAGTTCAAGTGCCAGCTAGGTAAAATAAATAGTCCAAGTGCCCGCTAGGTATCCTACAAAATCTAAGTGCCCGCTAGGTTTTCTATGTAGTCCAAATGCCCGCTAGGGAATCTACATAGTCCAAGGGCCCGCTAGTTAACGTAGATAGTCCAAGTGCCGCTAGTTAATCTACATAGTCCAAGGGCCCGCTAGTTAACCTACATAGTCCAAGTACTCGCTAGTTAACCTAGATCGTCCAAGTGCCCGCTAGGTAACCTACATAGCCCAAGGGCCCGCTAGTTAACCTACATAGTCCAAGGGCCCGCTAGCTAACCTACAAAGTCTAAGTGCCCGCTAGGTTATCTATATAGTCCAAATGCCCGCTAGGGAACCTACATAGTCCAAGTGCCCGCTAGTTAACCTAGATCGTCCAAGTGCCCACTAGTTAACCTACATAGTGCAAGAGCCCGCTAGTTAAGCTAGATCGGGCAAGTGTCTGCTAGTTAACCTACATAGTCCAAGTGCCAGTTAGCTAACCTAGATTGTCCAAGGGCTCCTAGTTGACCTACATAGTCCAAGTGCCCGCTATTTAACCTAGATAGTCCTAGTGCCCGTTAGTTAACCTAGGGTGTCCAAGTACCCACTAGGGGACGTACTTAGTCCAAGTGCCCGTTAGCTAACCTAGATAGTCCAAGTGCCCGCTATTTAACATTGATCATCCAAGTGCCCGCTAGTTAACCTAGATAGTCCAAGTGCACGCTAGTTAACCTAGATAGTCCAAGTGCACGCTAGTTAACCTAGATAGTCCAAGTACCCTCGAGTTAACCTATATCGTCCAAGGGCCCGCTAGTTAACGTACGTAGACAAAGGTCCGCTAGTTAACCTAGATACTCCAAGTGCTCGCTAGTTAACCTACATAGTCCAAGTGCCCGCTAGTTAACCTAGATAGTCCAAGTGCCCGTTCGTTAACCTAGATAGTCCAAGTGCCAGCTAGGTAACCTAGACTGTCCAAGTGCCCGCTAGGTTAGCTACATATTCCAAGTTCCCATTCGTTAACCTAGATAGTCCAAGTGCCCGCTGGTAACCTACATAGTCCAATGGCCCGCTAGGTAACCTTGATAGTCCAAGTGCCTTCTAGTTAACCTACATAGTCCAAGTGCCCGCTAGGTAACCTACATAATCCAAGTGCACAATAGGTAACCTAAATAATCCAAATGCCCGCTAGGGAAACTACATAGTCCAAGTGCCCGCTAGTTAACCTAGATAGTCCAAGTGCCCGCTAGTAAACCTAGATAGTCAAAGGGCCCGCTAGTTAATCTAGATAGTCCAAGTGCCCGCTAGTTAACCTAGATAGTCCAAGGGCCCGCTAGTTAACCTACATAGTCCAAGTGCCCGATAGGGAACCTACATAATCCAAGTGCCCGCTAGGGAACCTACATAGTCCAAGTGCCCGCTAGGGAACTTACATAGTCCAAGGGCCCGCTAAGGAAACTACATAGTCCAAGTGCCCGCTAGGGAACTTACATAGTCCAAGGGCCCGCTAGGGAACCTACATAGTCCAAGTGCCCGTTAGTTAACCTAGATAGTCCAAGTGCCCGCTTGGTAACCTAGATAGTGCAACAGCCCGCTAGGTAACCTACATACTCCAAGAACCCGCTGGGTAACGTAGATAGTTCAAGTGCCAGCTAGGTAACCTAGATAGTCCAAGTGCGCGCTAGGTAACCTAAAAAATCTAAGTGCCCGCTAGGTTATCTATGCAGTCCAAATGCCCGCTAGGGAATCTACATAGTCCAAGGGCCCGCTAGTTAACGTAGATAGTCCAAGTGCCGCTAGTTAATCTACATAGTCCAAGTACCCGCTAGTTAACCTAGATCGTCCAAGTGCCCGCTAGGTAACCTACATAGCCCAAGGGCCCGCTAGCTAACCTACAAAATCTAAGTGCCCGCTAGGTTATCTATATAGTCCAAATGCCTGCTAGGGAACCTACATACTCCAAGTGCCCGCTAGTTAACCTACATCGTCCAAGTGCCCGCTAGTTAACCAACATAGTCAATGGGCCCACTAGTTAACCTACATAGTGCAAGAGCCCGCTAGTTAACCTGGATCGTGCAAGTGTCTGCTAGTTAGCCTACACAGTCCAAGTGCCAGTTAGCTAACCTAGATAGTCCAAGGGCCCGCTAGTTGACCTACATAGTCCAAGTGCCCGCTATTTAACCTAGATAGTCCTAGTGCCCGTTAGTTAACCTAGGGTGTCCAAGTGCCCACTAGGGGACGTACTTAGTCCAAGTGCCCGTTAGCTAACCTAGATAGTCCAAGTGCCCGCTAGTTAACATTGATCATCCAAGTGCCCGCTATTTAACCTAGATAGTCCAAGTGCCCTCTAGTTAACCTATATCGTCCAAGTGCCCGCTAGTTAACCTACATAGTCCAAGGTCCGCTAGTTAACCTAGATAGTCCAAGTGCCCGCTAGTTAACCTACACAGTGCAAGGGCCCGCTAGTTGACCTAGATAGTCCAAGTTCACGCTAGTTAACCTAGATAGTCAAAGTGCCCGCTAGTTAACCTAAGTAGTACAAATGTCTGATAGGGATCTTACATAGTCCAAGTGACCGCTAGTTAACCTACATAGTCCAAGTCCCCGCTAGGTAACCTAGACAGTCCAAGTGACCATTATGTTACCTACATAGTCCAAGTGCCCGTTCGTTAACCTACATAGTCCAATTGCCCGCTAGGTAACGTAGATAGCCCAAGTGCCCGCTAGGGAACGTACATAGTCCAAGTGCCCTCTAGGTAACCTAGATAGTCCAAGTGCCCGCTAGTTAACCCATATAGTCCAAGTGCGTGCTAGGTAAACTACATAGTCCAAGTGCCCACTAGGAAACCCACAGTCCAATTGCCCGCTAGTTAACCTAGACAGTCCAAGTACCCGATAGGAGACCTACATAGTCCAAGTGCCCGCTAGGAACCTACATAGTCCATGTGCTCGCTAGGCAACCCACATAGTCCAAGTGCCCGTTAGTTAACCTAGATAGTCAAAGTGCCTGCTAGGTAATCTAAATAGTCCAAGTGCCCGCTAGCTAACCTAGATAGTCCAATTGCCCGTTGGCTAACCTAGATAGTCGAAGTGTCCGCTAGTTAAGCAACATAGTCCAAGTGTCCATTCGTTAACCAGATAGGCCAAGTGCCCGCTAGGTAACCAAGATAGTCCAAGTGCCCTCTAGGGTATGTACAAAGTTCAAGTGCCCGCTAGGTAACCTAGATTGTCCAAGTGTCCGCTAGTTAACCTACATAGTACAAGTGCCCGCTAGGTAACGTAGATAATCCAAGGGCCTGCTAGTTAACCTACATAGTCCAAGTGCCCGCTGAGGAACCTACATAGTCCAAGTTCCCGATAGGGAACCTGTATATTCCAAGTGCCCGTTAGGGAACCTAGATAGTCCAAAGGCCCATAGGGAACCTATACAATCCAAGTGCCCGCTAGGGAACATACATAGTCAAAGTGCTCGCTAGGGAACCTACATTGTGCAAGTGCCCGCTAGGCAACCTAGATAGTCCAAGTGCCCGCTAGTTAACCTACATAGTCCAAGGTCAGCTAGTTAACCTAGATAGTCCATGTGACCGCTTGTTAACCTACATAGTCCAAGGTCAGCTAGTTAACCTAGATAGTCCAAGTGCCCGCTAGTTAACCTACATAGTCCAAGAACCCGCTAGTTAACCTAGATATTCCAAGTGCCCGCTAGTTAACCTAGATCGTCCAAGTGTCCGCTAGTTAACCTACATAGTCCAAGTTCCCGCTAGGTAACCTACACAGTCCAATTGCCCCCTAGTTAACCTAGACAGACCAAGTACCTGATAGGGAACCTATATAGTCCAAGTGCTCGCTAGGGAACCTACATAATCCAAGTGCTCACTAGGCAACCTACATTGTCCAAGTGCCCGTTAGTTAACCTAGATAGTCAAAGTGCCTGCTAGGTAACCTAAATAGTCCAAGTACCCGCAGGGGAACCTACATAGTCCAAGTGCCCGCTAGGTAACCTAGATAGTCCAATTGCCCATTAGCTAACCTAGATAGTCGAAGTGTCCCCTAGTTAACCTACATAGTCCAAGTGCCCGTTCGTTAACGTAGATAGGCCAAGTGCCCGCTAGGTAACCTAGACAGTCCATGTGCCCGCTAGGTTACCTACATAGCCCAAGTGCACGTTCGTTAACCTAGATAGTCCAAGTGCCCGCTGGTAACCTACATAGTCCAATGGCCCGCTAGGTAACCTTGATAGTCCAAGTGCCTTCTAGTTAACCTACATAGTCCAAGTGCTCGCTAGGTAACCTACATAATCCAAGTGCACAATAGGTAACCTAAATAATCCAAATGCCCGCTAGAGAAACTATATAGTCCAAGTGCCCGCTAGTTAACCTAGATAATCCAAGTGCCCGCTAGTAAACCTAGATAGTCCAAGGGCCCGCTAGTTAATCTAGATAGTCCAAGTGCCCGCTAGTTAACCTAGATAGTCCAAGGGCCCGCTAGTTAACCTACATAGTCCAAGTGCCCGATAGGGAACCTACATAATCCAAGTGCCCGCTAGGGAACCTACATAGTCCAAGTCCCCGCTGGGGAACTTACATAGTCCAAGGGCCCGCTAGGGAAACTACATAGTCCAAGTGCCCGCTAGGGAACTTACATAGTCCAAGGGCCCGCTAGGGAACCTACATAGTCCAAGTGCCCGTTAGTTAACCTAGATAGTCAAAGTGCCCGCTTGGTAACCTAGATAGTCCAACAGCCCGCTAGGTAACCTACATACTCCAAGAACCCGCTAGGTAACGTTGATAGTTCAAGTGCCAGCTAGGTAACCTAGATAGTCCAAGTGCCCGCTAGGTAACCTACCAAATCTAATTGCCCGCTAGGTTATCTATGTAGTCCAAATGCCCGCTAGGGAATCTACATAGTCCAAGGGCCCGCTAGTTAACGTAGATAGTCCAAGTGCCGCTAGTTAATCTACATAGTCCAAGGGCCCGCTAGTTAACCTACATAGTCCAAGTACCCGCTAGTTAACCTAGATCGTCCAAGTGCCCGCTTGGTAACCTAGATAGTGCAACAGCCCGCTAGGTAACCTACTTACTCCAAGAACCCGCTGGGTAACGTAGATAGTTCAAGTGCCTGCTAGGTAACCTAGATAGTCCAAGTGCGCGCTAGGTAACCTAAAAAATCTAAGTGCCCGCTAGGTTATCTATGTAGTCCAAATGCCCGCTAGGGAATCTACATAGTCCAAGGGCCCGCTAGTTAACGTAGATAGTCCAAGTGCCGCTAGTTAATCTACATAGTCCAAGTACCCGCTAGTTAACCTAGATCGTCCAAGTGCCCGCTAGGTAACCTACATAGCCCAAGGGCCCGCTAGCTAACCTACAAAATCTAAGTGCCCGTTAGGTTATCTATATAGTCCAAATGCCTGCTAGGGAACCTACATACTCCAAGTGCCCGCTAGTTAACCTACATCGTCCAAGTGCCCGCTAGTTAACCAACATAGTTAATGGGCCCACTAGTTAACCTACATAGTGCAAGAGCCCGCTAGTTAACCTGGATCGTGCAAGTGTCTGCTAGTTAGCCTACACAGTCCAAGTGCCAGTTAGCTAACCTAGATAGTCCAAGGACCCGCTAGTTGACCTACATAGTCCAAGTGCCCGCTATTTAACCTAGATAGTCCTAGTGCCCGTTAGTTAACCTAGGGTGTCCAAGTGCCCACTAGGGGACGTACTTAGTCCAAGTGCCCGTTAGCTAACCTAGATAGTCCAAGTGCCCGCTAGTTAACATTGATCATCCAAGTGCCCGCTAGTTAACCTAGATAGTCCAAGTGCCCTGTAGTTAACCTATATCGTCCAAGTGCCCGCTAGTTAACCTACATAGTCCAAGGTCCGCTAGTTAACCTAGATAGTCCAAGTGCCCGCTAGTTAACCTACATAGTGCAAGGGCCCGCTAGTTGACCTAGATAGTCCAAGTTCACGCTAGTTAACCTAGATAGTCAAAGTGCCCGCTAGTTAACCTAAGTAGTACAAATGTCTGATAGGGATCTTACATAGTCCAAGTGACCGCTAGTTAACCTACATAGTCCAAGTCCCCGCTAGGTAACCTAGACAGTCCAAGTGACCATTATGTTACCTACATAGTCCAAGTGCCCGTTCTTTAACCTACATAGTCCAATTGCCCGCTAGGTAACGTAGATAGCCCAAGTGCCCGCTAGGGAACGTACATAGTCCAAGTGCCCTCTAGGTAACCTAGATAGTCCAAGTGCCCGCAAGTTAACCCATATAGTCCAAGTGCGTGCTAGGTAAACTACATAGTCCAAGTGCCCACTAGGAAACCCACAGTCCAATTGCCCGCTAGTTAACCTAGACAGTCCAAGTACCCGATAGGGGACCTACATAGTCCAAGTGCCCGCTGGGAACCTACATAGTCCATGTGCTCGCTAGGCAACCCACATAGTCCAAGTGCCCGTTAGTTAACCTAGATAGTCAAAGTGCCTGCAAGGTAACCTAAATAGTCCAAGTGCACGCTAGGTAACCTAGATAGTCCAATTGCCCGTTGGCTAACCTAGATAGTCGAAGTGTCCGCTAGTTAAGCAACATAGTCCAAGTGTCCGTTCGTTAACCAGATAGGCCAAGTGCCCGCTAGGTAACCAAGATAGTCCAAGTGCCCTCTAGGGTATGTACATAGTTCAAGTGCCCGCTAGGTAACCTAGATTGTCCAAGTGTCCGCTAGTTAACCTACATAGTACAAGGGCCCGCTAGGTAACCTAGATAGTCCAAGGGCCTGCTAGTTAACCTACATAGTCCAATGCCCGATAGGGAACCTACATAGTCCAAGTGCCCGCTGAGGAACCTACATAGTCCAAGTTCCCGATAGGGAACCTGTATATTCCAAGTGCCCGTTAGGGAACCTAGATAGTCCAAAGGCCCATAGGGAACCTATACAATCCACGTGCCCGCTAGGGAACCTACATAGTCAAAGTGCTCGCTAGGGAACCTACATTGTGCAAGTGCCCGCTAGGCAACCTAGATAGTCCAAGTGCCCGCTAGTTATCCTACAAAGTCCAAGGTCAGCTAGTTAACCTAGATAGTCCATGTGACCCCTTGTTAACCTACATAGTCCAAGGTCAGCTAGTTAACCTAGATAGTCCAAGTGACCGCTTGTTAACCTACATAGTCCAAGATCAGCTAGTTAACCTAGATAGTCCAAGTGCCCGCTAGTTAACCTACATAGTCCAAGAACCCGCTAGTTAACCTAGATATTCCAAGTGCCCGCTAGTTAACCTAGATCGTCCAAGTGTCCGCTAGTTAACCTACATAGTCCAAGTTCCCGCTAGGTAACCTACACAGTCCAATTGCCCCCTAGTTAACCTAGACAGACCAAGTACCTGATAGGGAACCTACATAGTCCAAGTGCTCGCTATGGAACCTACATAATCCAAGTGCTCACTAGGCAACCTACATAGTCCAAGTGCCCGTTAGTTAACCTAGATAGTCAAAGTGCCTGCTAGGTAACCTAAATAGTCCAAGTGCCCGCAAGGGAACCTACATAGTCCAAGTGCCCGCTAGGTAACCTAGATAGTCCAATTGCCCATTAGCTAACCTAGATAGTCGAAGTGTCCCCTAGTTAACCTACATAGTCCAAGTGCCCGTTCGTTAACGTAGATAGGCCAAGTGCCCGCTAGGTAACCTAGACAGTCCATGTGCCCGCTAGGTTACCTACATAGTCCAAGTGCACGTTCGTTAACCTAGATAGTCCAAGTGCCCGCTGGTAACCTACATAGTCCAATGGCCCGCTAGGTAACCTTGATAGTCCAAGTGCCTTCTAGTTAACCTACATAGTCCAAGTGCTCGCTAGGTAACCTACATAATCCAAGTGCACAATAGGTAACCTAAATAATCCAAATGCCCGCTAGAGAAACTATATAGTCCAAGTGCCCGCTAGTTAACCTAGATAGTCCAAGTGCCCGCTAGTAAACCTAGATAGTCCAAGGGCCCGCTAGTTAATCTAGATAGTCCAAGTGCCCGCTAGTTAACCTAGATAGTCCAAGGGCCCGCTAGTTAACCTACATAGTCCAAGTGCCCGATAGGGAATCTACATAATCCAAGTGCCCGCTAGGGAACCTACATAGTCCAAGTGCCCGCAAGGGAACTTACATAGTCCAAGGGCCCGCTAGGGAAACTACATAGTCCAAGTGCCCGCTAGGGAACTTACATAGTCCAAGGGCCCGCTAGGGAACCTACATAGTCCAAGTGCCCGTTAGTTAACCTAGATAGTCAAAGTGCCCGCTTGGTAACCTAGATAGTCCAACAGCCCGCTAGGTAACCTACATACTCCAAGAACCCGCTAGGTAACGTTGATAGTTCAAGTGCCAGCTAGGTAACCTAGATAGTCCAAGTGCCCCCTAGGTAACCTACATAGCCCAAGGGCCCGCTAGTTAACCTACATAGTCCAAGGGCCCGCAAGCTAACCTACAAAGTCTAAGTGCCCGCTAGGTTATCTATATAGTCCAAATGCCCGCTAGGGAACCTACATAGTCCAAGTGCCCGCTAGTTAACCTACATCGTCCAAGTGCCCGCTAGTTAACCAACATAGTCAATAGGCCCACTAGTTAACCTACATAGTGCAAGAGCCCGCTAGTTAACCTAGATCGAGCAAGTGTCTGCTAATTAACCTACATAGTCCAAGTGCCAGTTAGCTAACCTAGATAGTCCAAGGGCCCACTAGTTGACCTACATAGTCCAAGTGCCAGCTAGTTAACCTAGATAGTCATAGTGCCCGTTAGTTAACCTAGGGTGTCCAAGTGCCCACTAGGGGACGTACTTAGTCCAAGTACCCGTTAGCTAACCTAGATAATCCAAGTGCCCGCTAGTTAACATTGATCATCCAAGTGCCCGCTAGTTAACCTAGATAGTCCAAGTGCCCGCTAGTTAACCTACATAGTACAAGGGCCCGCAGTTGACCTAGATAGTCCAAGTTCCCGCTAGTTAACCTAGATAGTCAAAGTGCCCGCTAGTTAACCTAAGTAGTACAAATGTCCGATAGGGATCCTACATAGTCCAAGTGACCGCTAGTTAACCTACATAGTCCAAGTCCCCGCTAGGTAACCTAGACAGTCCAAGTGACCATTATGTTACCTACATAGTCCAAGTGCCCGTTCGTTAACGTACATAGTCCAATTGGCCGCTAGGTAACGTAGATAGCCAAAGTGTCCACTAGGGAACGTACATAGTCCAAGTGCCCTCTAGGTAACCTAGATAGTCCATGTGCCCGCTAGTTAACCTATATAGTCCAAGTGCGTGCTAGGTAAACTACATAGTCCAAGTGCCCACTAGGAAACCCAGACAGTCCAATTGCCCGCTAGTTAACCTAGACAGTCCAAGTACCCGATAGGGAATCTACATAGTCCAAGTGCCCGCTGGGAACCTCCATAGTCCAAGTGCCCGTTAGTTAACCTAGATAGTCAAAGTGCCTGCTAGGTAACCTAAATAGTCCAAGTGCCCGCTAGGTAACCTAGATAGTCCAATTGCCCGTTGGCTAACCTAGATAGTCGAATTGTCCGCTAGTTAACCTACATAGTCCAAGTGTCCGTTCGTTAACCTAGATAGGCCAAGTGCCCGCTAGGTAACCAAGATAGTCCAAGTGCCCGCTAGGGTATGTACATAGTTCAAGTGCCCGCTAGGTAACCTAGATAGTCCAAGGGCCTGCTAGTTAACCTACATAGTCCAATGCCCAATAGGGAACCTACATAGTCCAAGTGCCCGCTGAGGAACCTACATAGTCCAAGTTCCCTATAGGGAACCTGTATATTCCAAGTGCCCGTTAGGGAACCTGTATATTCCAAGTGCCCATAGGGAACCTATATAGTCCAAGTGCCCGCTAGGGAACCTACATAGTCAAAGTGCTCGCTAGGGAACCTACATTGTGCAAGTGCCCGCTAGTTAACCTAGATAGTCCCAGTGCCCGCTAGTTAACCTACATAGTCCAAGGTCAGCTAGTTAACCTAGATAGTCCAAGTGACCGCTTGTTACCCTACATAGTCCAAGGTCAGCTAGTTAACATAGATAGTCCAAGTGCCCGCTAGTTAACCTACATAGTCCTAGAACCTGCTAGTTAACCTAGATAGTTCAAGTTCCCGCTAGTTAACCTACATAGTCCAAGGGGCCGCTAGTTAACCTTGATATTCCAAGTGCCCGCTAGTTAACCTAAATCGTCCAAGTGTCCGCTAGTTAACCTACATAGTCCAAGTTCCCGCTAGGTAACCTACACAATCCAATTGCCCCCTAGTTAACCTAGACAGTCCAAGTACCTGATAGGGAACCTACATAGTCCAAGTGCTCGCTAGGGAACCTACATAGTCCAAGTGTTCACTAGGCAACCTACATAGTCCAAGTGCCCGTTAGTTAACCTAGATAGTCAAAGTGCCTGCTAGGTAACCTAAATAATCCAAGTGCCCGCAAGGGAACCTACATAGTCCAAGTGCCCGTTAGTTAACCTAGATACTCCAAGGGCGCGCTAGTTAACCTACATAGTCCAAGTGCCCGATAGGGAACCTACATAATCCAAGTGCCCGCTAGGGAACCTACATAGTCCAAGTTCCCGCTAGGGAACTTACATAGTCCAAGGTCCCGCTAGGGAAACTACATAGTCCAAGTGCCCGCTAGGGAACTTACATAGTCCAAGGGCCCGTTAGTGAACCTACATAGTCCAAGGGCCCGTTAGTTAACCTAGATAGTCCAAGTGCCCGCATGGTAACCTAGATAGTCCAACAGCCCGCTAGGTAACCTATATACTTCAAGAACCCGCTAGGTAACGTAGATAGTTCAAGTGCCAGCTAGGTAACCTAGATAGTCCAAGTGCCCGCTAGGTAACCTACAAAATCTAAGTGCCCGCTAGGTTATCTATGTAGTCCAAATGCCCGCTAGGGAATCTACATAGTCCAAGGGCCCGCTAGTTAACGTAGATAGTCCAAGTGCCGCTAGCTAATCTACATAGTTCAAGGGCCCGCTAGTTAACCTACATAGTCCAAGTACCCGCTAGTTAACCTAGATCGTCCAAGTGCCCGCTAGGTAACCTACATAGCCCAAGGGCCCTGTAGTTAACCTACATAGTCCAAGGGCCGTCTAGCTAACCTACAAATTCTAAGTGCCCGCTGGGTTATCTATATAGTCCAAATGCCCGCTAGGGAACCTACATAGTCCAAGTGCCCGCTAGTTAACCTAGATCGTCCAAGTGCCCGCTAGTTAACAAATATAGTCAATGGGCCCACTAGTTAACCTACATAGTGCAAGAGCCCGCTAGTTAACCTAGATCGTGCAAGTGTCTGCTAGTTAACCTACATAGTCCAAGCGCAGGTTAGCTAACCTAGATAGTCCAAGGGCCTGCTAGTTGACCTACATAGTCCAAGTGCCCGCTAGTTAACCTAGATAGTCCTAGTGCCCGTTAGTTAACCTAGGGTGTCCAAGTGCCCACTAGGGGACTTACTTAGTCCAAGTGACCGTTAGCTAACCTAGATAGTCCAAGTGCCCGCTAGTTAAAATTGATCATCCAAGTGCCCGCTAGTTAACCTAGATAATCCAAGTGCACGCTAGTTAACCTAGATATTCCAAGTGCCCTCTAGTTAACCTATATCGTCCAAGTGCCCGCTAGTTAACCTACATAGTCCAAGGGCCCGCTAGTTAACGTACGTAGACCAAGGTCCGCTAGTTAACCTAGATACTCCAAGTGCTCGCTAGTTAACTTACATAGTATAAGGGCCCGCTAGTTGACCTAGATAGTCCAAGTGCCCGCTAGTTAACCTAGATAGTCCAAGTTCCCGTTCGTTATCCTAGATAGTCCAAGTGGCAGCTAGGTAACCTAGACTGTCCAAGTGCCCTCTAGGTTACCTACATATTCCAAGTGCCCGTTCGTTAACCTAGATAGTCAAAGTGCCCGCTAGGAAACCTACATAGTCCAAGGGCCCGCTATGTAACCTAGATAGTCCAAGTGCCCGCTAGGTAACCTAGAGTCCAAGTGCTCGCTAGTTAACCTACATAGTCCAAGTGCCCGCTAGGTAACCTAGATAGTCCAAGTGCCAGCTAGGTAACTTATATTGTCCAAGTTCCCGCTAGGTAACCTAGATATTCAAAGTGCCCGTTACCTAACCTAGATTGTCCAAGTGCCCGCTAAGCATCCTACATAGTCCAAGTGCCCGTTCGTTAACCTAGAAATCCAAGTGCCCGCTAGGTAACCTAGATTGTCCAAGTGTCCGCTAGTTAACCTACATAGTACAAGTGCCCGCTAGGTAACCTAGATAGTCCAAGGGCCTGCTAGTTAACCTACATAGTCCAATGCCCGATAGGGAACCTACATAGTCCAAGTGCCCGCTGAGGAACCTACGTAGTCCAAGTTCCCGATAGGGAACCTGTATATTCCAAGTGCCCGTTAGGGAACCTGTATATTCCAAGTGCCCGTTAGGGAACCTAGATAGTCCAAGTGCCCGCTAGGGAACGTACATAGTCAAAGTGCTCGCTAGGGAACCTGCATTGTGCAAGTGCCCGCTAGTTAACCTAGATATTCCAAGTGCCCGCTAGTTAACCTACATAGTCCAAGGTCAGCTAGTTAACCTAGATAGTCCAAGTGCCCGCTAGTTAACCTAGATATTCCAAGTGCCCGCTAGTTAACATAGATCGTCCAAGTGTCCGCTAGTTAACCTACATAGTCCAAGTTCCCGCTAGGTAACCTACACATTCCAATTGCCCCCTAGTTAACCTAGACAGTCCAAGTACCTGATAGGGAACCTACATAGTCCAAGTGCTCGCTAGGGAACCTACATAGTCCAAGTGCTCACTAGGCAACCTACATAGTCCAAGTGCCCGTTAGTTAACCTAGATAGTCAAAGTGCCTGCTAGGTAAGCCATATAATCCAAGTGCCCACAAGGGAACCTACATAGTCCAAGTGCCCGCTAGGTAACCTAGATAGTCCAATTGCCCATTAGCTAACCTAGATAGTCGAAGTGTCCCCTAGTTAACCTACATAGTCCAAGTGCCGGTTCGTTAACGTAGATAGGCCAAGTGCCCGCTAGGTAACCTAGACAGTCCAAGTGCCCGCTAGGTTACCTACATAGTCCAAGTGCACGTTCGTTAACCTAGATAGTCCAAGTTCCCGCTGGTAACCTACATAGTCCAATGGCCCGCTAGGTTACCTTGATAGTCCAAGTGCCTTCTAGTTAACCTACATAGTCCAAGTGCCCACTAGGTAACCTACATAATCCAATTGCACAATAGGTAACCTAAATAATCCAAATGCCCGCTAGGGAAACTACATAATCCAAGTGCCCGCTACTTAACTTAGATAGTTCAAGTGCCCGCTAGTAAACCTAGATAGTCCAAGGGCCTGCTAGTTAATCTAGATAGTCCAAGTGCCCGCTAGTTAACCTAGATAGTCCAAGGGCCCGCTAGTTAACCTACATAGTCCAAGTGCCCGAAAGCGAACCTCCATAATCCAAGTGCCCGCTAGAGAACCTACATAGTCCAAGTGCCCGCTAGGGAACTTACATAGTCCAAGGGCCCGCTAGGGAAACTACATAGTCCAAGTGCCCGCTAGGGAACTTACATAGTCCAAGGGCCCGCTAGGGAACCTACATAGTCCAAGTGCCCGTTAGTTAACCTAGATAGTCAAAGTGCCCGCTTGGTAACCTAGATAGTCCAACAGCCCGCTAGGTAACCTACATACTCCAAGAACCCGCTAGGTAACGTAGATAGTTCAAGTGCCAGCTAGGTAACCTAGATAGTCCAAGTGCCCGCTAGGTAACCTACAAAATCTAAGTGCCCGCTAGGTTATCTATGTAGTCCAAATGCCCGCTAGGGAATCTACATAGTCCAAGGGCCCGCTAGTTAACGTAGATAGTCCAAGTGCCGCTAGCTAATCTACATAGTTCAAGGGCCCGCTAGTTAACCTACATAGTCCAAGTACCCGCTAGTTAACCTAGATCGTCCAAGTGCCCGCTAGGTAACCTACATAGCCCAAGGGCCCTGTAGTTAACCTACATAGTCCAAGGGCCGTCTAGCTAACCTACAAATTCTAAGTGCCCGCTGGGTTATCTATATAGTCCAAATGCCCGCTAGGGAACCTACATAGTCCAAGTGCCCGCTAGTTAACCTAGATCGTCCAAGTGCCCGCTAGTTAACAAATATAGTCAATGGGCCCACTAGTTAACCTACATAGTGCAAGAGCCCGCTAGTTAACCTAGATCGTGCAAGTGTCTGCTAGTTAACCTACATAGTCCAAGCGCAGGTTAGCTAACCTAGATAGTCCAAGGGCCTGCTAGTTGACCTACATAGTCCAAGTGCCCGCTAGTTAACCTAGATAGTCCTAGTGCCCGTTAGTTAACCTAGGGTGTCCAAGTGCCCACTAGGGGACTTACTTAGTCCAAGTGACCGTTAGCTAACCTAGATAGTCCAAGTGCCCGCTAGTTAAAATTGATCATCCAAGTGCCCGCTAGTTAACCTAGATAATCCAAGTGCACGCTAGTTAACCTAGATATTCCAAGTGCCCTCTAGTTAACCTATATCGTCCAAGTGCCCGCTAGTTAACCTACATAGTCCAAGGGCCCGCTAGTTAACGTACGTAGACCAAGGTCCGCTAGTTAACCTAGATACTCCAAGTGCTCGCTAGTTAACTTACATAGTATAAGGGCCCGCTAGTTGACCTAGATAGTCCAAGTGCCCGCTAGTTAACCTAGATAGTCCAAGTTCCCGTTCGTTATCCTAGATAGTCCAAGTGGCAGCTAGGTAACCTAGACTGTCCAAGTGCCCTCTAGGTTACCTACATATTCCAAGTGCCCGTTCGTTAACCTAGATAGTCAAAGTGCCCGCTAGGAAACCTACATAGTCCAAGGGCCCGCTATGTAACCTAGATAGTCCAAGTGCCCGCTAGGTAACCTAGAGTCCAAGTGCTCGCTAGTTAACCTACATAGTCCAAGTGCCCGCTAGGTAACCTAGATAGTCCAAGTGCCAGCTAGGTAACTTATATTGTCCAAGTTCCCGCTAGGTAACCTAGATATTCAAAGTGCCCGTTACCTAACCTAGATTGTCCAAGTGCCCGCTAAGCATCCTACATAGTCCAAGTGCCCGTTCGTTAACCTAGAAATCCAAGTGCCCGCTAGGTAACCTAGATTGTCCAAGTGTCCGCTAGTTAACCTACATAGTACAAGTGCCCGCTAGGTAACCTAGATAGTCCAAGGGCCTGCTAGTTAACCTACATAGTCCAATGCCCGATAGGGAACCTACATAGTCCAAGTGCCCGCTGAGGAACCTACGTAGTCCAAGTTCCCGATAGGGAACCTGTATATTCCAAGTGCCCGTTAGGGAACCTGTATATTCCAAGTGCCCGTTAGGGAACCTAGATAGTCCAAGTGCCCGCTAGGGAACGTACATAGTCAAAGTGCTCGCTAGGGAACCTGCATTGTGCAAGTGCCCGCTAGTTAACCTAGATATTCCAAGTGCCCGCTAGTTAACCTACATAGTCCAAGGTCAGCTAGTTAACCTAGATAGTCCAAGTGCCCGCTAGTTAACCTAGATATTCCAAGTGCCCGCTAGTTAACATAGATCGTCCAAGTGTCCGCTAGTTAACCTACATAGTCCAAGTTCCCGCTAGGTAACCTACACATTCCAATTGCCCCCTAGTTAACCTAGACAGTCCAAGTACCTGATAGGGAACCTACATAGTCCAAGTGCTCGCTAGGGAACCTACATAGTCCAAGTGCTCACTAGGCAACCTACATAGTCCAAGTGCCCGTTAGTTAACCTAGATAGTCAAAGTGCCTGCTAGGTAAGCCATATAATCCAAGTGCCCACAAGGGAACCTACATAGTCCAAGTGCCCGCTAGGTAACCTAGATAGTCCAATTGCCCATTAGCTAACCTAGATAGTCGAAGTGTCCCCTAGTTAACCTACATAGTCCAAGTGCCGGTTCGTTAACGTAGATAGGCCAAGTGCCCGCTAGGTAACCTAGACAGTCCAAGTGCCCGCTAGGTTACCTACATAGTCCAAGTGCACGTTCGTTAACCTAGATAGTCCAAGTTCCCGCTGGTAACCTACATAGTCCAATGGCCCGCTAGGTTACCTTGATAGTCCAAGTGCCTTCTAGTTAACCTACATAGTCCAAGTGCCCGCTAGGTAACCTACATAATCCAATTGCACAATAGGTAACCTAAATAATCCAAATGCCCGCTAGGGAAACTACATAATCCAAGTGCCCGCTACTTAACTTAGATAGTTCAAGTGCCCGCTAGTAAACCTAGATAGTCCAAGGGCCTGCTAGTTAATCTAGATAGTCCAAGTGCCCGCTAGTTAACCTAGATAGTCCAAGGGCCCGCTAGTTAACCTACATAGTCCAAGTGCCCGAAAGCGAACCTCCATAATCCAAGTGCCCGCTAGAGAACCTACATAGTCCAAGTGCCCGCTAGGGAACTTACATAGTCCAAGGGCCCGCTAGGGAAACTACATAGTCCAAGTGCCCGCTAGGGAACTTACATAGTCCAAGTGCCCGCTAGGGAACCTACATAGTCCAAGTGCCCGTTAGTTAACCTAGATAGTCCAAGTGCCCGCTTGGTAACCTAGATAGTCCAACAGCCCGCTAGGTAACCTACATACTCCAAGAACCCGCTAGGTAACGTAGATAGTTCAAGTGCCAGCTAGGTAACCTAGATAGTCCAAGTGCCCGCTAGGTTATCTATGTATTCCAAATGCCCGCTAGGGAATCTACATAGTCCAAGGGCCCGCTAGTTAACGTAGATAGTCCAAGTGCCGCTAGTTAATCTACATAGTCCAAGGGCCCGCTAGTTAACCTACATAGTCCAAGTACCCGCTAGTTAACCTAGATCGTCCAAGTGCCCGCTAGATAACCTACATAGCCCAAGGGCCCGCTAGTTAACCTACATAGTCCAAGGGCCCGCTAGCTAACCTAGATAGTCCAAGTGCCCGCTAGTTAACATTGATCATCCAAGTGCCCGCTAGTTAACCTACATAGTCCAAGTGCACGCTAGTTAACCTAGATAGTCCAAGGGCCCTCTAGTTAACCTATATCGTGCAAGTGCCCGCTAGTTAACCTACATAGTCCAAGAGCCCGCTAGTTAACGTACGTAGACCAAGGTCCGCTAGTTAATCTAGATACTCCAAATGCTCGCTAGTTAACCTACATAGTACAACGGCCCGCTAGTTGACCTATATAGTCCAAGTGCCCGCTAGTTAACCTAGATAGTCCAAGTGCCCGTTCGTTAACCTAGATAGTCCAAGTGCCAGCTAGGTAACCTAGACTGTCCAAGTGCCCGCTAGGTTACCTACATATTCCAAGTGCCCGTTCGTTAACCTAGATAGTCAAAGTGCCCGCTAGGAAACCTACATAGTCCAAGGGCCCGCTAGGTAACCTAGATAGTCCAAGTGCCCGCTAGGTAACCTAGAGTCCAAGTGCTCGCTAGTTAGCCTACATACTCCAAGTGCCCGCTATGTAACCTAGACAGTCCAAGTGCCCGCTAGGTTACCTGCATATTCCAAGTTCCCCTTTCGTTAACTTAGATAGTCCAAGTGCCCGCTAGGTAACCTAGATAGTCCAAGGGCCCGCTAGTTAACCTACGTAGTCCAAGCGCTCACTTGTTAACTTTGATAGTCCAAGTGCCCGCTAGTTAACCTAGATCGTCCAAGTGCCCGCTAGTTAACTTAGATTGTCCACGTGCCCGCTAGGGATCCTTCATAATCCAAGTGCCTGCTAGGCAACCTAGGTAGTCCAGTGCCCGCTAGTTAACCTAGATAGTCCTAGTGCCCGTTAGTTAACCTAGATAGTCCAAATGCCCACTAGGGGACGTACATAGTCCAAGTGCCCGCTAGTTAACCTACATAGTCCAAGGTCCGCTAGTTAACCTAGATAGTCCATGTGCCCGCTAATTAACCTACATAGTACAAGGGCCCGCTAGTTGACCTAGATAGTCCAAGTGCCCGCTAGTTAACCTAGATAGTCAAAGTGCCCGCTAGTTAACTTAAGTAGTACAAATGTCCGATAGGGATCCTACATAGGCCAAGTGACCGCTAGTTAACCTACATAGTCCAAGTCCCCGCTAGGTAACCTAGACAGTCCAAGTGACCATTATGTTACCTACATAGTCCATGTGCCCATTCGTTAACCTACATAGTCCAATTGCCCGCTAGGTAACGTAGATAGCCCAAGTGCCCTCTAGGGAACGTACATAGTCCAAGTGCCCTCTAGGTAACCTAGATAGTCCAAGTGCCCGCTAGTTAACCTACATAGTCCAAGTGCGTGCTAGGTAAACTACATAGTCCAAGTGCCCACTAGGTAACCCAGACAGTCCAATTGCCCGCTAGTTAACCTAGACAGTCCAAGTACCCGATAGGGAACCTACATAGTCCAAGTGCCCGCTGGGAACCTACAAAGTCCAAGTGCTCGCTAGGCAACCTACATAGTCCAAGTGCCCGTTAGTTAACCTAGATAGTCAAAGTGCCTGCTAGGTAACCTAAATAGTCCAAGTGCCCGCTAGGTAACCTAGATAGTCCAATTGCCCGTTGGCTAACCTAGATAGTCGAAGTGTCCGCTAGTTAACCTACATAGTCCAAGTGTCCGTTCGTTAACCTAGATAGGCCAAGTGCCCGCTAGGTAACCAAGATACTCCAAGTGCCCCCTAGGGTATGTACATAGTTCAAGTGCCAGCTAGGTAACCTAGATTGTCCAAGGGCCTGCTAGTTAACCTACATAGTCCAATGCCCTATAGGGAACCTACATAGTCCAAGTGCCCGCTGAGGAACCTACATAGTCCAAGTTCCCGATAGGGAACCTGTATATTCCAAGTGCCCGTTAGGGAACCTGTATATTCCAAGTGCCCGTTAGGGAACCTAGATAGTCCAAGTGCCCGCTAGGGAACCTACATAGTCAAAGTGCTCGCTAGGGAACCTGCATTGTGCAAGTGCCCGCTAGTTAACATAGATAGTCCAAGTTCCCGCTAGTTAACGTACATAGTCCAAGGTCAGCTAGTTAACCTAGATAGTCCAAGTGCCCGCTAGTTAACCTACATAGTCCAAGAACCCGCTAGATAACCTAGATAGTCCAAGTGCCCGCTAGTTAACCTACATAGTCCAAGGGCCCGCTAGTTAACCTAGATATTCCAAGTGCCCGCTAGTTAACCTTGATCGTCCAAGTGTCCGCTAGTTAACAAACATAGTCCAAGTTCCCGCTAGGTAACCTACACAGTCCAATTGCCCCCTAGTTAACCTAGACAGTCCAAGTACCTGATAGGGAACCTACATAGTCCAAGTGCTCGCTAGCAAACCTACAAAGCCTAAGTTCCCGCTAGGTTATCTATATAGTCCAAATGCCCGATGGGAACCTACATAGTCCAAGTGCCCGCTAGTTAACCTACATCGTCCAAGTGCCCGCTAGTTAACCAACATAGTCAATGGGCCCACTAGATAACCTACATAGTGCAAGAGCCCGCTAGTTAACCTAGATCGTGCAAGTGTCTGCTAGTTAACCTACATAGTCCAAGTGCCAGTTAGCTAACCTAGATAGTCCAAGGGCCCGCTAGTTGACCTAGATAGTCCAAGTGCCCGCTAGTTAACCTAGATAGTCCTAGTGCCCGTTAGTTAACCTAGGGTGTCCAAGTGCCCACTAGGAGACGTACGTAGTCCAAGTGCCCGTTAGTTAACCTAGATAGTCCAAGTGCCCGCTAGTTAACATTGATCATCCAAGTGCCCGCTAGTTAACCTAGATAGTCCAAGTGCACGCTAGTTAACCTAGATAGTCCAAGTGCCCTCTAGTTAACCTATATCGTCCAAGTGCCCGCTAGTTAACCTACATAGTCCAAGGGCCCGCTAGTTAACGTACGTAGACCAAGGTCCGCTAGTTAATCTAGATACTCCAAGTGCTCGCTAGTTAACCTACATAGTACAACGGCCCGCTAGTTGACCTAGATAGTCCAAGTGCCCGCTAGTTAACCTAGATAGTCCAAGTGCCCGTTCATTAACCTAGATAGTCCAAGTGCCAGCTAGGTAACCTAGACTGTCCAAGTGTCCGCTACGTTACCTACATATTCCAAGTGCCCGTTCGTTAACCTAGATAGTCAAAGTGCCCGCTAGGAAACCTACATAGTCCAAGGGCCCGCTAGGTAACCTAGATAGTCCAAGTGCCCGCTAGGTAACCTAGAGTCCAAGTGCTCGCTAGTTAGCCTACATACTCCAAGTGCCCGCTCTGTAACCTAGACAGTCCAAGTGCCCGCTAGGTTACCTGCATATTCCAAGTTCCCCTTTCGTTAACTTAGATAGTCCAAGTGCCCGCTAGGCAACCTAGATAGTCCAAGGGCCCGCTAGTTAACCTACATAGTCCAAGCGCTCACTTGTTAACTTTGATAGTCCAAGTGCCCGCTAGTTAACCTAGATCGTCCAAGTGCCCGCTAGTTAACTTAGATTGTCCATGTGCCCGCTAGGGATCCTTCATAATCCAAGTGCCTGCTAGTAACCTAGGTAGTCCATTGCCCATTAGTTAACCTAGATAGTCCTAGTGCCCGTTAGTTAACCTAGATAGTCCAAATGCCCACTAGGGGACGTACATAGTCCAAGTGCCCGCTAGTTAACCTACATAGTCCAAGGTCCGCTAGTTAACCTAGATAGTCCATGTGCCCGCTAATTAACCTACATAGTACAAGGGCCCGCTAGTTGACCTAGATAGTCCAAGTGCCCGCTAGTTAACCTAGATAGTCAAAGGGCCCGCTAGTTAACCTAAGTAGTACAAATGTCTGATAGGGATCCTACATAGGCCAAGTGACCGCTAGTTAACCTACATAGTCCAAGTCCCCGCTAGGTAACCTAGACAGTCCAAGTGACCATTATGTTACCTACATAGTCCATGTGCCCATTCGTTAACCTACATAGTCAAATTGCCCGCTAAGTAACGTAGATAGCCCAAGTGCCCTCTAGGGAACGTACATAGTCCAAGTGCCCTCTAGGTAACCTAGATAGTCCAAGTGCCCGCTAGTTAACCTATATAGTCCAAGTGCGTGCTAGGTAAACTACATAGTCCAAGTGCCCACTAGGTAACCCAGACAGTCCAATTGCCCGCTAGTTAACCTAGACAGTCCAAGTACCCGATAGGGAACCTACATAGTCCAAGTGCCCGCTGGGAACCTACATAGTCCAAGTGCTCGCTAGGCAACCTACATAGTCCAAGTGTCCGTTAGTTAACCTAGATAGTCAAAGCGCCTGCTAGGTAACCTAAATAGTCCAAGTGCCCGCTAGGTAACCTAGATAGTCCAATTGCCCGTTGGCTAACCTAGATAGTCGAAGTGTCCGCTAGTTAACCTACATAGTCCAAGTGTCCGTTCGTTAACCTAGATAGGCCAAGTGCCCGCTAGGTAACCAAGATAGTCCAAGTGCCCCCTAGGGTATGTACATAGTTCAAGTGCCAGCTAGGTAACCTAGATTGTCCAAGTGTCCGCTAGTTAACCTACATAGTACAAGTGCCCGCTAGGTAACCTAGATAGTCCAAGGGCCTGCTAGTTAACCTACATAGTCCAATGCCCTATAGGGAACCTACATAGTCCAAGTGCCCGCTGAGGAACCTACATAGTCCAAGTTCCCGATAGGGAACCTGTATATTCCAAGTGCCCGTTAGGGAACCTGTATATTCCAAGTGCCCGTTAGGGAACCTAGATAGTCCAAGTGCCCGCTAGGGAACCTACATAGTCAAAGTGCTCGCTAGGGAACCTGCATTGTGCAAGTGCCCGCTAGTTAACCTAGATAGTCCAAGTGCCCGCTAGTTAACCTACATAGTCCAAGGTCAGCTAGTTAACCTAGATAGTCCAAGTGCCCGCTAGTTAACCTACATAGTCCAAGAACCCGCTAGTTAACCTAGATAGTCCAAGTGCCCGCTAGTTAACCTACATAGTCCAAGGGCCCGCTAGTTAACCTAGATATTCCGAGTGCCCGCTAGTTAACCTAGATCGTCCAAGTGTCCGCTAGTTAACCTATATAGTCCAAGTTCCCGCTAGGTAACCTACACATTCCAATTGCCCTCTAGTTAACCTAAACAGTCCAAGTACCTGATAGGGAACCTACATAGTCCAAGTGCTCGCTAGGGAACCTACATAGTCCAAGTGCTCACTAGGCAACCTACATAGTCCAAGTGCCCGTTAGTTAACCTAGATAGTCAATGTGCCTGCTAAGTAACCTAAATAATCCAAGTGCCCGCAAGGGAACCTACATAGTCCAAGTGCCCGCTAGGTAACCTAGATAGTCCAATTGCCCATTAGCTAACCTAGATAGTCGAAGTGTCCCCTAGTTAACCTACATAGTCCAAGTGCCCATTCGTTAACGTAGATAGGCCAAGTGCCCGCTAGGTAACCTAGACAGTCCAAGTGCCCGCTAGGTTACCTACATAGTCCAAGTGCACGTTCGTTAACCTAGATAGTCCAAGTGCCCGCTGGTAACCTACATAGTCCAATGGCCCGCTAGGTAACCTGGATAGTCCAAGTACCTTCTAGTTAACCTACATAGTCCAAGTGCCCGCTAGGTAACCTACATAATCCAATTGCACAATAGGTAACCTAAATAATCCAAATGCCCGCTAGGGAAACTACATAATCCAAGTGCCCGCTAGTTAACTTAGATAGTCCAAGTGCCCGCTAGTAAACCTAGATAGTCCAAGGGCCTGCTAGTTAATCTAGATAGTCCAAGTGCCCGCTAGTTAACCTAGATAGTCCAAGGGCCCGCTAGTTAACCTACATAGTCCAAGTGCCCGATAGGGAACCTACATAATCCAAGTGCCCTCTTCAGAACCTACATAGTCCAAGTGCCCGCTAGGGAACTTACATAGTCCAAGGGCCCGCTAGGGAAACTACATAGTCCAAGTGCCCGCTAGGGAACTTACATAGTCCAAGGGCCCGCTAGGGAACCTACATAGTCCAAGTGCCCGTTAGTTAACCTAGATAGTCCAAGTGCCCGCTTGGTAACATAGATAGTCCAACAGCCCGCTAGGTAACCTACATACTCCAAGAACCCGCTAGGTAACGTAGATAGTTCAAGTGCCAGCTAAGTAACCTAGATAGTCCAAGTGCCCGCTAGGTTATCTATGTAGTCCAAATGCCCGCCAGGGAATCTACATAGTCCAAGGGCCCGCTAGTTAACGTAGATAGTCCAAGTGCCGCTAGTTAATCTACATAGTCCAAGCGCTCACTTGTTAACTTTGATAGTCCAAGTGCCCGCTAGTTAACCTAGATCGTCCAAGTGCCCGCTAGTTAACTTAGATTGTCCATGTGCCCGCTAGGGATCCTTCATAATCCAAGTGCCTGCTAGGTAACCTAGGTAGTCCAGTGCCCGCTAGTTAACCTAGATAGTCCTAGTGCCCGTTAGTTAACCTAGATAGTCCAAATGCCCACTAGGGGACGTACATAGTCCAAGTGCCCGCTAGTTAACCTACATAGTCCAAGGTCCGCTAGTTAACCTAGATAGTCCATGTGCCCGCTAATTAACCTACATAGTACAAGGGCCCGCTAGTTGACCTAGATAGTCCAAGTTCACGCTAGTTAACCTAGATAGTCAAAGTGCCCGCTAGTTAACCTAAGTAGTACAAATGTCCCATAGGGATCCTACATAGGCCAAGTGACCGCTATAACCTACATAGTCCAAGTCCCCGCTAGGTAACCTAGACAGTCCAAGTGACCATTATGGTACCTACATAGTCCATGTGCCCATTCGTTAACCTACATAGTCCAATTGCCCGCTAGGTAACGTAGATAGCCCAAGTGCCCTCTAGGGAACGTACATAGTCCAAGTGCTCTCTAGGTAACCTAGATAGTCCAAGTGCCCGCTAGTTAACCTACATAGTCCAAGTGCGTGCTAGGTAAACTACATAGTCCAAGTACCCACTAGGTAACCCAGACAGTCCAATTGCCCGCTAGTTAACCCAGATAGTCCAAGTACCCGATAGGGAACCTACATAGTCCAAGTGCCCGCTGGGAACCTACATAGTCCAAGTGCTCGCTAGGCAACCTACATAGTCCAAGTGCCCGTTAGTTAACCTAGATAGTCAAAGCGCCTGCTAGGTAACCTAAATAGTCTAAGTGCCCGCTAGGTAACCTAGATAGTCCAATTGCCCGTTGGCTAACCTAGATAGTCGAAGTGTCCGCTAGTTAACCTACATAGTCCAAGTGTCCGTTCGTTAACCTAGATAGGCCAAGTGCCCGCTAGGTAACCAAGATAGTCCAAGTGCCCCCTAGGGTATGTACATAGTTCAAGTGCCAGCTAGGTAACCTAGATTGTCCAAGTGTCCGCTAGTTAACCTACATAGTACAAGTGCCCGCTAGGTAACCTAGATAGTCCAAGGGCCTGCTAGTTAACCTACATAGTCCAATGCCCTATAGGGAACCTACATAGTCCAAGTGCCCGCTGAGGAACCTACATAGTCCAAGTTCCCGATAGGGAACCTGTATATTCCAAGTGCCCGTTAGGGAACCTGTATATTCCAAGTGCCCATTAGGGAACCTAGATAGTCCAAGTGCCCGCTAGGGAACCTACATAGTCAAAGTGCTCGCTAGGGAACCTGCATTGTGCAAGTGCCCGCTAGTTAACCTAGATAGTCCAAGTGCCCGCTAGTTAACCTACATAGTCCAAGGTCAGCTAGTTAACCTAGATAGTCCAAGTGCCCGCTAGTTAACCTACATAGTCCAAGGGCCCGCTAGTTAACCTAGATATTCCAAGTGCCCGCTAGTTAACCTAGATCGTCCAAGTGTCCGCTAGTTAACCTACATAGTCCAAGTTCCCGCTAGGTAACCTACACATTCCAATTGCCCCCTAGTTAACCTAGACAGTCCAAGTACCTGATAGGGAACCTACATAGTCCAAGTGCTCGCTAGGGAACCTGCATAGTCCAAGTGCTCACTAGGCAACCTACATAGTCCAAGTGCCCGTTAGTTAACCTAGACATTCAATGTGCCTGCTAAGTAACCTAAATAATCCAAGTACCCGCAAGGGAACCTACATAGTCCAAGTGCCCGCTAGGTAACCTAGATAGTCCAATTGCCCATTAGCTAACCTAGATAGTCGAAGTGTCCCCGAGTTAACCTACATAGTCCTAGTGCCCGTTCGTTAACGTAGATAGGCCAAGTGCCCGCTAGGTAACCTAGACAGTCCAAGTGCCCGCTAGGTTACCTACATAGTCCAAGTGCACGTTCGTTAACCTAGATAGTCCAAGTTCCCGCTGGTAACCTACATAGTCCAATGGCCCGCTAGGTAACCTGGATAGTCCAAGTGCCTTCTAGTTAACCTACATAGTCCAAGTGCCCGCTAGGTAACCTATATAATCCAATTGCACAATAGGTAACCTAAATAATCCAAATGCCCGCTAGGGAAACTACATAATCCAAGTGCCCGCTAGTTAATCTAGATAGTCCAAGTGCCAGCTAGTTAACCTAGATAGTCCAAGGGCCCGCTAGTTAACCTACATAGTCCAAGTGCCCAATAGGGAACCTACATAATCCAAGTGCCCGCTAGAGAACCTACATAGTCCAAGTGCCCGCTAGGGAATTTACATAGTCCAAGGGCCCGCTAGGGAAACTACGTAGTCCAAGTGCCCGCTAGGGAACTTACATAGTCCAAGGGCCCGCTAGGGAACCTACATAGTCCAAGTGCCCGTTAGTTAACCTAGATAGTCCAAGTGACCGCTTGGTAACCTAGATAGTCCAACAGTCCGCTAGGTAACCTACATACTGCAAGAACCCGCTAGGTAACGTTGATAGTTCAAGTGCCAGCTAGGTAACCTAGATAGTCCAAGTGCCCGCTATGTTATCTATGTAGTCCAAATGCCCGCTAGGGAATCTACATAGTCCAAGGGCCCGCTAGTTAACGTAGATAGTCCAAGTGCTGCTAGTTGATCTACATAGTCCAAGGGCCCGCTAGTTAACCTACATAGTCCAAGTACCCGCTAGTTAACCTAGATCGTCCAAGTGCCCACTAGGTAACCTACATAGCCCAAGGGCCCGCTAGTTAACCTACATAGTCCAAGGGCCCGCTAGCTAACCTACAAAGTCTAAGTGCCCGCTAGGTTATTTATATAGTCCAAATGCCCGCTAGTTAACCTAGATCGTCCAAGTGCCCGCTAGTTAATCAACATAGTCAATGGGCCCACTAGATAACCTACAAAGTGCAAGAGCCCGCTAGTTAACCTAGATCGTGCAAGTGTCTGCTAGTTAACCTACATAGTCCAAGTGCCAGTTAGCTAACCTAGATAGTCCAAGGGCCCGCTAGTTGACCTAGATAGTCCAAGTGCCCGCTAGTTAACCTAGATAGTCCTAGTGCCCGTTAGTTAACCTAGGGTGTCCAAGTGCCCACTAGGGGACGTACTTAGTGCAAGTGCCCGTTAGCTAACCTAGATAGTCCAAGTGCCCGCTAGTTAACATTGATCATCCAAGTGCCCGCTAGTTAACCTAGATAGTCCAAGTGCACGCTAGTTAACCTAGATAGTCCAAGTGCCCTCTAGTTAACCTATATCGTCCAAGTGCCCGCTAGTTAACCTACATAGTCCAAGGGCCCGCTAGTTAACGTACGTAGACCAAGGTCCGCTAGTTCATCTAGATACTCCATGTGCTCGCTAGTTAACCTACATAGTACAAGGGCCCGCTTGTTGACCTATATAGTCCAAGTGCCCGCTAGTTAACCTAGATAGTCCAAGTGCCCATTCGTTAACCTAGATAGTCCAAGTGCCAGCTAGGTAACCTAGACTGTCCAAGTGCCCGCTAGGTTACCTACATATTCCAAGTGCCCGTTCGTTAACCTAGATAGTCAAAGTGGCCGCTAGGAAACCTACATAGTCCAAGGGCCCGCTAGGTAACCTAGATACTCCAAGTGCCCGCTAATTAACCTAGAGTCCAAGTGCTCGCTAGTTAGCCTACATACTCCAAGTGCCCGCTATGTAACCTAGACAGTCCAAGTGCCCGCTAGGTTACCTGCATATTCCAAGTTCCCCTTTCGTTCACTTAGATAGTCCAAGTGCCCGCTAGGTAACCTAGATAGTCCAAGGGCCCGCTAGTTAACCTACATAGTCCAAGCGCTCACTTGTTAACTTTGATAGTCCAAGTGCCCGCTAGTTAACCTAGATCGTCCAAGTGCCCGCTAGTTAACTTAGATTGTCCACGTGCCCGCTAGGGATCCTTCATAATCCAAGTGCCTGCTAGGTAACCTAGGTAGTCCAGTGCCCGCTAGTTAACCTAGATAGTCCTAGTGCCCGTTAGTTAACCTAGATAGACCAAATGCCCACTAGGGGACGTACATAGTCCAAGTGCCCGCTAGTTAACCTACATAGTCCAAGGTCCGCTAGTTAACCTAGATAGTCCATGTGCCCGCTAATTAACCTACATAGTACAAGGGCCCGCTGGTTGACCTAGATTGTCCAAGTGCCCGCTAGTTAACCTAAGTAGTACAAATGTCCGATAGGGATCCTACATATGCCAAGTGACCGCTAGTTAACCTACATAGTCCAAGTCCCCGCTAGGTAACCTAGACAGTCCAAGTGACCATTATGTTACCTACATAGTCCAAGTGCCCGTTCGTTAACCTACATAGTCCAATTGCCCGCTAGGTAACGTAGATAGCCCAAGTGCCCGCTAGGGAACGTACATAGTCCAAGTGCCCTCTAGGTAACCTAGATAGTCCAAGTGCCCGCTAGGGTATGTACATAGTTCAAGTGCCAGCTAGGTAACCTAGATTGTCCAAGTGTCAGCTAGTTAACCTACATACTACAAGTGCCCGCTAGGTAACTTAAATAGTCCAAGGGCCTGCTAGTTAACCTACATAGTCCAATGCCCGATAGGGAACCTACATAGTCCAAGTGCCCCCTGAGGAACCTACATAGTCCATGTTCCCGATAGGGAATCTTTATATTCCAAGTGCCCGTTAGGGAACCTAGATAGTCCACGTGCCCATAGGGAACCTATAGTGTCCAAGTGCCCGCTAGGGAACCTACATAGTCAAAGTGCTCGCTAGGGAACCTGCATTGTGCAAGTGCCCGCTAGTTAACCTAGATAGTCCAAGTGCCCGCTAGTTAACCTACATAGTCCAAGGTCAGCTAGTTAACCTAGATAGTCCAAGTGACCGCTTGTTAACCTACATAGTCCAAGGTCAGATAGTTAACCTAGATAGTCCAAGTGCCCGCTAGTTAACCTACATAGTCCAAGTTCCCGCTACGTAACCTACACAGTCCAATTGCCCCCTAGTTAACCTAGACAGTCCAAGTACCTGATAGGGAACCTACATAGTCCAAGTGCTCGCTAGGGAACCTACATAATCCAAGTGCTCACTAGGCAACCTACATAGTCCAAGTGCCTGTTAGTTAACCTAGATAGTCAAAGTGCCTGCTAGGTAACCTAAATAGTCCAAGTGCCCGCAAGGGAACCTACATAGTCCAAGTGCCCGCTAGGTAACCTAGATAGTCCAATTTCCCATTGGCTAACCTAGATAGTCGAAGTGTCCCCTAGTTAACCTACATAGTCCAAGTGCCCGTTCGTTAACGTAGATAGGCCAAGTGCCCGCTAGGTAAACTAGACAGTCCAAGTGCCTGCTAGGTTACCTACATAGTCCAAGTGCACGTTCGTTAACCTAGATAGTCCAAGTGCCCGCTGGTAACCTACATAGTCCAATGGCCCGCTAAGTAACTTTGATAGTCCAAGTGCCTTCTAGTTAACCTACATAGTCCAAGTGCCGGCTAGGTAACCTACATAATCCAAGTGCACAATAGGTAACCTAAATAATCCAAATGCCCGCTAGGGAAACTACATAGACCAAGTGCCCGCTAGTTAACCTAGATAGTCCAAGTGCCCGCTAGTAAACCTAGATAGTCCAAGGCCCGCTAGTTAATCTAGATAGTCCAAGGGCCCGCTAGTTAACCTACATAGTCCAAGTGCCCGATAGGGAACCTACATAATCCAAGTGCCCGCTAGGGAACCTACATAGACCAAGTGCCCGCTAGTTAACCTAGATAGTCCAAGTGCCCGCTAGTAAACCTAGATAGTCCAAGGCCCGCTAGTTAATCTAGATAGTCCAAGGGCCCGCTAGTTAACCTACATAATCCAAGTGCCCGATAGGGAACCTACATAATCCAAGTGCCCGCTAGGGAACCTACATAGTCCAAGTGCTCCCTAGGGAACTTACATAGTCCAAGGGCCCGCTAGGGAAACCACATAGTCCAAATGCCCGCTAGGGAATTTACATAGTCCAAGGGCCCGCTAGGGAACCTACATAGTCCAAGTGCCCGTTAGTTAACGTAGATAGTCCAACAGCCCGCTAGGTAACCTACATACTCCAAGAACCCGCTAGGTAACGTAGATAGTTCAAGTGCCAGCTAGGTAACCTAGATAGTCCAAGTGCCCACTAGGTAACCTACAAAATCTAAGTGCCCGCTAGGTTATCTATGTAGTCCAAATGCCCGCTAGGGAATCTACATAGTCCAAGGGCCCGCTAGTCAACGTAGATAATCCAAGTTCCGCTAGTTAATCTACATAGTCCAAGGGCCCGCTAGTTAACTTACATAGTCCAAGTACCCGCTAGTTAACCTAGATCGTCCAAGTGCCCACTAGGTAACCTACATAGCCCAAGGGCCCGCTAGTTAACCTACATAGTCCAAGGGCCCGCTAGCTAACCTACAAAGTCTAAGTGCCCGCTAGGTTATCTATATAGTCCAAATGCCCGCTAGGGAACCTACATAGTCCAAGTGCCCTCTAGTTAACCTAGATCGTCCAAGTGCCCGCTAGTTAACCTAGATCGTCCAAGTGCCCGCTAGTTAACCAACATAGTCAATGGGCCCACTAGTTAACCTACATAGTGCAAGAGCCCGCTAGTTAACCTAAATCGTGCAAGTGTCTGCTAGTTAACCTACATAGTCCAAGTGCCAGTTAGCTAACCTAGATTGTCCAAGGGCCCGCTAGTTGACCTACATAGTCCAAGTGCCCGCTAGTTAACCTAGATAGTCCTAGTGCCCGTTAGTTAACCTAGGATGTCCAAGTGCCCACTAGGGGACGTACTTAGTCCAAGTGCCCGTTAGCTAACCTAGATAGTCCAAATGCCCGCTAGTTAACATTGATCATCCAAGTGCCCGCTAGTTAACCTAGATAGTCCAAGTGCCCTGTAGTTAACCTATATCGTCCAAGTGCCCGCTAGTTAACCTACATAGTCCAAGGGCCCGCTAGTTAACGTACGTAGACCAAGGTCCGCTAGTTAACCTAGATACTCTAAGTGCCCGCTAGTTAACCTACATAGTACAAGGGCCCGCTAGTTGACCTAGATAGTCCAAGTGCCCGCTAGTTAACCTAGATAGTCCAAGTGCCGTTCGTTAACCTAGATAGTCCAAGTGCCAGTTAGGTAACCTAGACTGTCCAAGTGCCCGCTAGGTAACCTACATATTCCAAGTGTCCGTTCGATAACCTAGATAGTCAAAGTGCCCGCTAGGAAACCTACATAGTCCAAGGGCCCGCTAGGTAACCTAGATAGTCCAAGTGCCCGCTAGGTAACTTATATTGTCCAAGTTCCCGCTAGGTAACCTAGATACTCAAAGTGCCCATTACCTAACCTAGATTGTCCAAGTGCCCGCTAAGCATCCTACATAGTCCAAGTGCCCGTTCGTTAACCTAGAAGTCCAAGTGCCCGCTAGGTAACCTAGATAGTCCAAGTGCCCGCTAGGTAACCTAGATAGTCCAAGGGCCCGCTAGTTAACCTACATAGTCCAAGGGCTCACTTGTTAACTTTGATAGTCCAAGTGCCCGCTAGTTAACCTAGATAGTCCAAGTGCACGCTAGTTAACCTAGATAGTCCAAGTGCCCTCTAGTTAACCTATATCGTCCAAGTGCCCGCTAGTTAACCTACATAGTCCAAGGGCCCGCTAGTTAACGTACGTAGACCAAGGTCCGCTAGTTAATCTAGATACTCCAAGTGCTCGCTAGTTAACCTACATAGTACAAGGGCCCGCTAGTTGACCTATATAGTCCAAGTGCCCGCTAGTTAACCTAGATAGTCCAAGTGCCCGTTCGTTAACCTAGATAGTCCTAGTGTCAGCTAGGTAACCTAGACTGTCCAAGTGCCCGCTAGGTTACCTACATATTCCAAGTGCCCGTTCGTTAACCTAGATAGTCAAAGTGCCCGCTAGGAAACCTACATAGTCCAAGTGCCCGCTAGGTAACCTAGAGTCCAAGTGCTCGCTAGTTAACCTACATAGTCCAAGTGCCCGCTATGTAACCTAGATAGTCCAAGTGCCCGCTAGGTAACTTATATTGTCCAAGTTCCCGCTAGGTAACCTAGATACTCAAAGTTCCCGTTACCTAACCTAGATTGTCCAAGTGCCCTCTAAGCATCCTACAATGTCCAAGTGCCCGTTTGTTAACCTAGAAGTCCAAGTGCCCGCTAGGTAACCTAGACAGTCCAAGTGCCCGCTAGGTTACCTGCATATTCCAAGTGCCCGTTCATTAACTTAGATAGTCCAAGTGCCGGTAGGTAACCCAGATAGTCCAAGGGCCCGCTACTTAACCTACATAGTCCAAGGGCTCACTTGTTAACTTTGATAGTCCAAGTGCCCGCTAGTTAACCTAGATAGTCCAAGTGCCCGCTAGTTAACTTAGATTGTCCAAGTGCCCGCTTGGGATCCTTCATAATCCAAGAGCCTTCTAGGTAACCTAGGTAGTCCAGTGCCCGCTAGTTAACCTAGATAGTCCTAGTGCCCGTTAGTTAACCTAGATAGTCCAAGTGCCCACTAGGGGACGTACATTGTCCAAGTGCCCGCTAGTTAACCTACATAGTACAAGGTCCGCTAGTTAACCTAGATAGTCCAAGTGCCCGCTAGTTAACCTACATCGTACAAGGGCCCGCTAGTTGACCTAGATAGTCCAAGTTCCCGCTAGTTAACCAAGATAGTCAAAGTGCCCGCTAGTTAACCTAAGTAGTACAAATGTCCGATAGGGATCTTACATAGTCCAAGTGACCGCTAGTTAACCTACATAGTCCAAGTCCCCGCTAGGTAACCTAGACAGTCCAAGTGACCATTATGTTACCTACATAGTCCAAGTGCCCGTTCGTTAACCTACATTGTCCAATTGCCCGCTAGGTAACGTAGATAGCCCAAGTTCCCGCTAGGGAACGTACATAGTCCAAGTGCCCTCTAGGTAACCTAGATGGTCCAAATGCCCGCTAGTTAACCTACATAGTCCAAGTGCGTGCTAGGTAAACTACATAGTCCAAGTGCCCACTAGGTAACCCAGACAGTCCAATTGCCCGCTAGTTAACCTAGACAGTCCAAGTACCCGATAGGGAACCTACATAGACCAAGTACCCGCTGGGAACCTACATAGTCCAAGTGCTCGCTAGGCAACCTACATAGTCCAAGTGCCCGTTAGTTAACCTAGATAGTCAAAGTGCCTGCTAGGTAACCTAAATAGTCCAAGTGCCCGCTAGGTATCCTAGATAGTCCAATTGCCCGTTGGCTAACCTAGATAGTCGAAGTGTCCGCTAGTTAACCTACATAGCCCAAGTGTCCTTTCGTTAACCTAGATAGGCCAAGTGCCCGCTAGGTAACCAAGATAGTCCAAGTGCCCGCTAGGGTATGTACATAGTTCAAGTGCCCGCTAGGTAACCTAGATTGTCCAAGTGTCCGCTAGTTAACCTACATAGTACAAGTGCCCGCTAGGTAACCTAGATAGTCCAAGGGCCTGCTAGTTAACCTACATAGTCCACTGCCCGATAGGGAACCTACATAGTCCAGGTGCCCGCTGAGGAACCTACATAGTCCAAATTCCCGATAGGGAACCTGTATATTCCATGTGCCCGTTAGGGAACCTAGATAGTCCAAGTGCCCATAGGGAACCTATATAGTCCAAGTGCCCGCTAGGGAACCTACATAGTCAAAGTGCTCGCTAGGGAACCTGCATTGTGCAAGTGCCCGCTTTTTAACCTAGATAGTCCAAGTCCCCGCTAGTTAACCTACATAGTCCAAGGTCAGCTAGTTAACCTAGATAGTCCAAGTGACCGCTTGTTAACCTACATAGTCCAAGGTCAGCTAGTTAACCTAGATAGTCCAAGTGCCCGCTAGTTAACCTACATAGTCCACGAACCCGCTAGTTAACCTAGATAGTCCAAGTTCCCGCTAGTTAACCTACATAGTCCAAGGGCCCGCTAGTTAACCTAGATATTCCAAGTGCCCGCTAGTTAACCTAGATCGTCCAAGTGTCCGCTAGTTAACCTACATAGTCCAAGTTCCCGCTAGGTAACCTACACAGTCCAATTGCCCCCTAGTTAACCTAGACAGTCCAAGTACCTGATAGGGAACCTACATAGTCCAAGTGCTCGCTAGGGAACCTACATAGTCCAAGTGCTCACTAGGCAACCTACATAGTGCAAGGGCCCGCTAGTTGACCTAGATAGTCCAAGTGCCCGCTAGTTAACCTAGATAGTCAAAGGGCCCGCTAGTTAACCTAAGTAGTACAAATGTCTGATAGGGATCCTACATAGGCCAAGTGACCGCTAGTTAACCTACATAGTCCAAGTCCCCGCTAGGTAACCTAGACAGTCCAAGTGACCATTATGTTACCTACATAGTCCATGTGCCCATTCGTTAACCTACATAGTCCAATTGCCCGCTAGGTAACGTAGATAGCCCAAGTGCCCTATAGGGAACGTACATAGTCCAAGTGCCCTCTAGGTAACCTAGATAGTCCAAGTGCCCGCTAGTTAACCTACATAGTCCAAGTGCGTGCTAGGTAAACTACATAGTCCAAGTGCCCACTAGGTAACCCAGACAGTCCAATTGCCCGCTAGTTAACCTCGACAGTCCAAGTACCCGATAGGGAACCTACATAGTCCAAGTGCCCGCTGGGAACCTACAAAGTCCAAGTGCTCGCTAGGCAACCTACATAGTCCAAGTGCCCGTTAGTTAACCTAGATAGTCAAAGTGCCTGCTAGGTAACCTAAATAGTCCAAGTGCCCGCTAGGTAACCTAGATAGTCCAATTGCCCGTTGGCTAACCTAGATAGTCGAAGTGTCCGCTAGTTAACCTACATAGTCCAAGTGTCCGTTCGTTAACCTAGATAGGCCAAGTGCCCGCTAGGTAACCAAGATACTCCAAGTGCCCCCTAGGGTATGTACATAGTTCAAGTGCCAGCTAGGTAACCTAGATTGTCCAAGGGCCTGCTAGTTAACCTACATAGTCCAATGCCCTATAGGGAACCTACATAGTCCAAGTGCCCGCTGAGGAACCTACATAGTCCAAGTTCCCGATAGGGAACCTGTATATTCCAAGTGCCCGTTAGGGAACCTGTATATTCCAAGTGCCCGTTAGGGAACCTAGATAGTCCAAGTGCCCGCTAGGGAACCTACATAGTCAAAGTGCTCGCTAGGGAACCTGCATTGTGCAAGTGCCCGCTAGTTAACATAGATAGTCCAAGTTCCCGCTAGTTAACCTACATAGTCCAAGGTCAGCTAGTTAACCTAGATAGTCCAAGTGCCCGCTAGTTAACCTACATAGTCCAAGAACCCGCTAGTTAACCTAGATAGTCCAAGTGCCCGCTAGTTAACCTACATAGTCCAAGGGCCCGCTAGTTAACCTAGATATTCCAAGTGCCCGCTAGTTAACCTTGATCGTCCAAGTGTCCGCTAGTTAACCTACATAGTCCAAGTTCCCGCTAGGTAACCTACACAGTCCAATTGCCCCCTAGTTAACCTAGACAGTCCAAGTACCTGATAGGGAACCTACATAGTCCAAGTGCTCGCTAGCAAACCTACAAAGCCTAAGTTCCCGCTAGGTTATCTATATAGTCCAAATGCCCGATGGGAACCTACATAGTCCAAGTGCCCGCTAGTTAACCTACATCGTCCAAGTGCCCGCTAGTTAACCAACATAGTCAATGGGCCCACTAGATAACCTACATAGTGCAAGAGCCCGCTAGTTAACCTAGATCGTGCAAGTGTCTGCTAGTTAACCTACATAGTCCAAGTGCCAGTTAGCTAACCTAGATAGTCCAAGGGCCCGCTAGTTGACCTAGATAGTCCAAGTGCCCGCTAGTTAACCTAGATAGTCCTAGTGCCCGTTAGTTAACCTAGGGTGTCCAAGTGCCCACTAGGGGACGTACGTAGTCCAAGTGCCCGTTAGTTAACCTAGATAGTCCAAGTGCCCGCTAGTTAACATTGATCATCCAAGTGCCCGCTAGTTAACCTAGATAGTCCAAGTGCACGCTAGTTAACCTAGATAGTCCAAGTGCCCTCTAGTTAACCTATATCGTCCAAGTGCCCGCTAGTTAACCTACATAGTCCAAGGGCCCGCTAGTTAACGTACGTAGACCAAGGTCCGCTAGTTAATCTAGATACTCCAAGTGCTCGCTAGTTAACCTACGTAGTACAACGGCCCGCTAGTTGACCTAGATAGTCCAAGTGCCCGCTAGTTAACCTAGATAGTCCAAGTGCCCGTTCGTTAACCTAGATAGTCCAAGTGCCAGCTAGGTAACCTAGACTGTCCAAGTGCCCGCTACGTTACCTACATATTCCAAGTGCCCGTTCGTTAACCTAGATAGTCAAAGTGCCCGCTAGGAAACCTACATAGTCCAAGGGCCCGCTAGGTAACCTAGATAGTCCAAGTGCCCGCTAGGTAACCTAGAGTCCAAGTGCTCGCTAGTTAGCCTACATACTCCAAGTGCCCGCTCTGTAACCTAGACAGTCCAAGTGCCCGCTAGGTTACCTGCATATGCCAAGTTCCCCTTTCGTTAACTTAGATAGTCCAAGTGCCCGCTAGGCAACCTAGATAGTCCAAGGGCCCGCTAGTTAACCTACATAGTCCAAGCGCTCACTTGTTAACTTTGATAGTCCAAGTGCCCGCTAGTTAACCTAGATCGTCCAAGTGCCCGCTAGTTAACTTAGATTGTCCATGTGCCCGCTAGGGATCCTTCATAATCCAAGTGCCTGCTAGTAACCTAGGTAGTCCATTGCCCGTTAGTTAACCTAGATAGTCCTAGTGCCCGTTAGTTAACCTAGATAGTCCAAATGTCCACTAGGGGACGTACATAGTCCAAGTGCCCGCTAGTTAACCTACATAGTCCAAGGTCCGCTAGTTAACCTAGATAGTCCATGTGCCCGCTAATTAACCTACATAGTACAAGGGCCCGCTAGTTGACCTAGATAGTCCAAGTGCCCGCTAGTTAACCTAGATAGTCAAAGGGCCCGCTAGTTAACCTAAGTAGTACAAATGTCTGATAGGGATCCTACATAGGCCAAGTGACCGCTAGTTAACCTACATAGTCCAAGTCCCCGCTAGGTAACCTAGACAGTCCAAGTGACCATTATGTTACCTACATAGTCCATGTGCCCATTCGTTAACCTACATAGTCAAATTGCCCGCTAAGTAACGTAGATAGCCCAAGTGCCCTCTAGGGAACGTACATAGTCCAAGTGCCCTCTAGGTAACCTAGATAGTCCAAGTGCCCGCTAGTTAACCTATATAGTCCAAGTGCGTGCTAGGTAAACTACATAGTCCAAGTGCCCACTAGGTAACCCAGACAGTCCAATTGCCCGCTAGTTAACCTAGACAGTCCAAGTACCCGATAGGGAACCTACATAGTCCAAGTGCCCGCTGGGAACCTACATAGTCCAAGTGCTCGCTAGGCAACCTACATAGTCCAAGTGTCCGTTAGTTAACCTAGATAGTCAAAGCGCCTGCTAGGTAACCTAAATAGTCCAAGTGCCCGCTAGGTAACCTAGATAGTCCAATTGCCCGTTGGCTAACCTAGATAGTCGAAGTGTCCGCTAGTTAACCTACATAGTCCAAGTGTCCGTTCGTTAACCTAGATAGGCCAAGTGCCCGCTAGGTAACCAAGATAGTCCAAGTGCCCCCTAGGGTATGTACATAGTTCAAGTGCCAGCTAGGTAACCTAGATTGTCCAAGTGTCCGCTAGTTAACCTACATAGTACAAGTGCCCGCTAGGTAACCTAGATAGTCCAAGGGCCTGCTAGTTAACCTACATAGTCCAATGCCCTATAGGGAACCTACATAGTCCAAGTGCCCGCTGAGGAACCTACATAGTCCAAGTTCCCGATAGGGAACCTGTATATTCCAAGTGCCCGTTAGGGAACCTGTATATTCCAAGTGCCCGTTAGGGAACCTAGATAGTCCATGTGCCCGCTAGGGAACCCACATAGTCAAAGTGCTCGCTAGGGAACCTGCATTGTGCAAGTGCCCGCTAGTTAACCTAGATAGTCCAAGTGCCCGCTAGTTAACCTACATAGTCCAAGGTCAGCTAGTTAACCTAGATAGTCCAAGTGCCCGCTAGTTAACCTACATAGTCCAAGAACCCGCTAGTTAACCTAGATAGTCCAAGTGCCCGCTAGTTAACCTACATAGTCCAAGGGCCCGCTAGTTAACCTAGATATTCCGAGTGCCCGCTAGTTAACCTAGATCGTCCAAGTGTCCGCTAGTTAACCTATATAGTCCAAGTTCCCGCTAGGTAACCTACACATTCCAATTGCCCTCTAGTTAACCTAAACAGTCCAAGTACCTGATAGGGAACCTACATAGTCCAAGTGCTCGCTAGGGAACCTACATAGTCCAAGTGCTCACTAGGCAACCTACATAGTCCAAGTGCCCGTTAGTTAACCTAGATAGTCAATGTGCCTGCTAAGTAACCTAAATAATCCAAGTGCCCGCAAGGGAACCTACATAGTCCAAGTGCCCGCTAGGTAACCTAGATAGTCCAATTGCCCATTAGCTAACCTAGATAGTCGAAGTGTCCCCTAGTTAACCTACATAGTCCAAGTGCCCATTCGTTAACGTAGATAGGCCAAGTGCCCGCTAGGTAACCTAGACAGTCCAAGTGCCCGCTAGGTTACCTACATAGTCCAAGTGCACGTTCGTTAACCTAGATAGTCCAAGTGCCCGCTGGTAACCTACATAGTCCAATGGCCCGCTAGGTAACCTGGATAGTCCAAGTGCCTTCTAGTTAACCTACATAGTCCAAGTGCCCGCTAGGTAACCTACATAATCCAATTGCACAATAGGTAACCTAAATAATCCAAATGCCCGCTAGGGAAACTACATAATCCAAGTGCCCGCTAGTTAACTTAGATAGTCCAAATGCCCGCTAGTAAACCTAGATAGTCCAAGGGCCTGCTAGTTAATCTAGATAGTCCAAGTGCCCGCTAGTTAACCTAGATAGTCCAAGGGCCCGCTAGTTAACCTACATAGTCCAAGTGCCCGATAGGGAACCTACATAATCCAAGTGCCCGCTTCAGAACCTACATAGTCCAAGTGCCCGCTAGGGAACTTACATAGTCCAAGGGCCCGCTAGGGAAACTACATAGTCCAAGTGCCCGCTAGGGAACTTACATAGTCCAAGGGCCCGCTAGGGAACCTACATAGTCCAAGTGCCCGTTAGTTAACCTAGATAGTCCAAGTGCCCGCTTGGTAACATAGGTAGTCCAACAGCCCGCTAGGTAACCTACATACTCCAAGGACCCGCTAGGTAAAGTAGATAGTTCAAGTGCCAGCTAAGTAACCTAGATAGTCCAAGTGCCCGCTAGGTTATCTATGTAGTCCAAATGCCCGCCAGGGAATCTACATAGTCCAAGGGCCCGCTAGTTAACGTAGATAGTCCAAGTGCCGCTAATTAATCTACATAGTCCAAGCGCTCACTTGTTAACTTTGATAGTCCAAGTGCCCGCTAGTTAACCTAGATCGTCCAAGTGCCCACTAGTTAACTTAGATTGTCCATGTGCCCGCTAGGGATCCTTCATAATCCAAGTGCCTGCTAGGTAACCTAGGTAGTCCAGTGCCCGCTAGTTAACCTAGATAGTCCTAGTGCCCGTTAGTTAACCTAGATAGTCCAAATGCCCACTAGGGGACGTACATAGTCCAAGTGCCCGCTAGTTAACCTACATAGTCCAAGGTCCGCTAGTTAACCTAGATAGTCCATGTGCCCGCTAATTAACCTACATAGTACAAGGGCCCGCTAGTTGACCTAGATAGTCCAAGTTCACGCTAGTTAACCTAGATAGTCAAAGTGCCCGCTAGTTAACCTAAGTAGTACAAATGTCCCATAGGGATCCTACATAGGCCAAGTGACCGCTATAACCTACATAGTCCAAGTCCCCGCTAGGTAACCTAGACAGTCCAAGTGACCATTATGGTACCTACATAGTCCATGTGCCCATTCGTTAACCTACATAGTCCAATTGCCCGCTAGGTAACGTAGATAGCCCAAGTGCCCTCTAGGGAACGTACATAGTCCAAGTGCTCTCTAGGTAACCTAGATAGTCCAAGTGCCCGCTAGTTAACCTACATAGTCCAAGTGCGTGCTAGGTAAACTACATAGTCCAAGTACCCACTAGGTAACCCAGACAGTCCAATTGCCCGCTAGTTAACCCAGATAGTCCAAGTACCCGATAGGGAACCTACATAGTCCAAGTGCCCGCTGGGAACCTACATAGTCCAAGTGCTCGCTAGGCAACCTACATAGTCCAAGTGCCCGTTAGTTAACCTAGATAGTCAAAGCGCCTGCTAGGTAACCTAAATAGTCCAAGTGCCCGCTAGGTAACCTAGATAGTCCAATTGCCCGTTGGCTAACCTAGATAGTCGAAGTGTCCGCTAGTTAACCTACATAGTCCAAGTGTCCGTTCGTTAACCTAGATAGGCCAAGTGCCCGCTAGGTAACCAAGATAGTCCAAGTGCCCCCTAGGGTATGTACATAGTTCAAGTGCCAGCTAGGTAACCTAGATTGTCCAAGTGTCCGCTAGTTAACCTACATAGTACAAGTGCCCGCTAGGTAACCTTGATAGTCCAAGGGCCTGCTAGTTAACCTACATAGTCCAATGCCCTATAGGGAACCTACATAGTCCAAGTGCCCGCTGAGGAACCTACATAGTCCAAGTTCCCGATAGGGAACCTGTATATTCCAAGTGCCCGTTAGGGAACCTGTATATTCCAAGTGCCCATTAGGGAACCTAGATAGTCCAAGTGCTCGCTAGGGAACCTGCATTGTGCAAGTGCCCGCTAGTTAACCTAGATAGTCCAAGTGCCCGCTAGTTAACCTACATAGTCCAAGGTCAGCTAGTTAACCTAGATAGTCCAAGTGCCCGCTAGTTAACCTACATAGTCCAAGGGCCCGCTAGTTAACCTAGATATTCCAAGTGCCCGCTAGTTAACCTAGATCGTCCAAGTGTCCGCTAGTTAACCTACATAGTCCAAGTTCCCGCTAGGTAACCTACACATTCCAATTGCCCCCTAGTTAACCTAGACAGTCCAAGTACCTGATAGGGAACCTACATAGTCCAAGTGCTCGCTAGGGAACCTGCATAGTCCAAGTGCTCACTAGGCAACCTACATAGTCCAAGTGCCCGTTAGTTAACCTAGACATTCAATGTGCCTGCTAAGTAACCTAAATAATCCAAGTGCCCGCAAGGGAACCTACATTGTCCAAGTGCCCGCTAGGTAACCTAGAAAGTCCAATTGCCCATTAGCTAACCTAGATAGTCGAAGTGTCCCCGAGTTAACCTACATAGTCCTAGTGCCCGTTCGTTAACGTAGATAGGCCAAGTGCCCGCTAGGTAACCTAGACAGTCCAAGTGCCCGCTAGGTTACCTACATAGTCCAAGTGCACGTTCGTTAACCTAGATAGTCCAAGTTCCCGCTGGTAACCTACATAGTCCTATGGCCCGCTAGGTAACCTGGATAGTCCAAGTGCCTTCTAGTTAACCTACATAGTCCAAGTGCCCGCTAGGTAACCTATATAATCCAATGGCACAATAGGTAACCTAAATAATCCAAATGCCCGCTAGGGAAACTACATAATCCAAGTGCCCGCTAGTTAATCTAGATAGTCCAAGTGCCAGCTAGTTAACCTAGATAGTCCAAGGGCCCGCTAGTTAACCTACATAGTCCAAGTGCCCAATAGGGAACCTACATAATCCAAGTGCCCGCTAGAGAACCTACATAGTCCAAGTGCCCGCTAGGGAAACTACGTAGTCCAAGTGCCCGCTAGGGAACTTACATAGTCCAAGGGCCCGCTAGGGAACCTACATAATCCAAGTGCCCGCTAGGTAACCTAGATAGTCCAAGTGCCCGCTAGGTAACCTAGAGTTCAAGTGCTCGCTAGTTAGCCTACATACTCCAAGTGCCCGCTCTGTAACCTAGACAGTCCAAGTGCCCGCTAGGTTACCTGCATATGCCAAGTTCCCCTTTCGTTAACTTAGATAGTCCAAGTGCCCGCTAGGCAACCTAGATAGTCCAAGGGCCCGCTAGTTAACCTACATAGTCCAAGCGCTCACTTGTTAACTTTGATAGTCCAAGTGCCCGCTAGTTAACCTAGATCGTCCAAGTGCCCGCTAGTTAACTTAGATTGTCCATGTGCCCGCTAGGGATCCTTCATAATCCAAGTGCCTGCTAGTAACCTAGGTAGTCCATTGCCCGTTAGTTAACCTAGATAGTCCTAGTGCCCGTTAGTTAACCTAGATAGTCCAAATGCCCACTAGGGGACGTACATAGTCCAAGTGCCCGCTAGTTAACCTACATAGTCCAAGGTCCGCTAGTTAACCTAGATAGTCCATGTGCCCGCTAATTAACATAGATAGTACAAGGGCCCGCTAGTTGACCTAGATAGTCCAAGTGCCCGCTAGTTAACCTAGATAGTCAAAGGGCCCGCTAGTTAACCTAAGTAGTACAAATGTCTGATAGGGATCCTACATAGGCCAAGTGACCGCTAGTTAACCTACATAGTCCAAGTCCCCGCTAGGTAACCTAGACAGTCCAAGTGACCATTATGTTACCTACATAGTCCATGTGCCCATTCGTTAACCTACATAGTCAAATTGCCCGCTAAGTAACGTAGATAGCCCAAGTGCCCTCTAGGGAACGTACATAGTCCAAGTGCCCTCTAGGTAACCTAGATAGTCCAAGTGCCCGCTAGTTAACCTATATAGTCCAAGTGCGTGCTAGGTAAACTACATAGTCCAAGTGCCCACTAGGTAACCCAGACAGTCCAATTGCCCGCTAGTTAACCTAGACAGTCCAAGTACCCGATAGGGAACCTACATAGTCCAAGTGCCCGCTGGGAACCTACATAGTCCAAGTGCTCGCTAGGCAACCTACATAGTCCAAGTGTCCGTTAGTTAACCTAGATAGTCAAAGCGCCTGCTAGGTAACCTAAATAGTCCAAGTGCCCGCTAGGTAACCTAGATAGTCCAATTGCCCGTTGGCTAACCTAGATAGTCGAAGTGTCCGCTAGTTAACCTACATAGTCCAAGTGTCCGTTCGTTAACCTAGATAGGCCAAGTGCCCGCTAGGTAACCAAGATAGTCCAAGTGCCCCCTAGGGTATGTACATAGTTCAAGTGCCAGCTAGGTAACCTAGATTGTCCAAGTGTCCGCTAGTTAACCTACATAGTACAAGTGCCCGCTAGGTAACCTAGATAGTCCAAGGGCCTGCTAGTTAACCTACATAGTCCAATGCCCTATAGGGAACCTACATAGTCCAAGTGCCCGCTGAGGAACCTACATAGTCCAAGTTCCCGATAGGGAACCTGTATATTCCAAGTGCCCGTTAGGGAACCTGTATATTCCAAGTGCCCGTTAGGGAACCTAGATAGTCCAAGTGCCCGCTAGGGAACCTACATAGTCAAAGTGCTCGCTAGGGAACCTGCATTGTGCAAGTGCCCGCTAGTTAACCTAGATAGTCCAAGTGCCCGCTAGTTAACCTACATAGTCCAAGGTCAGCTAGTTAACCTAGATAGTCCAAGTGCCCGCTAGTTAACCTACATAGTCCAAGAACCCGCTAGTTAACCTAGATAGTCCAAGTGCCCGCTAGTTAACCTACATAGTCCAAGGGCCCGCTAGTTAACCTAGATATTCCGAGTGCCCGCTTGTTAACCTAGATCGTCCAAGTGTCCGCTAGTTAACCTATATAGTCCAAGTTCCCGCTAGGTAACCTACACATTCCAATTGCCCTCTAGTTAACCTAAACAGTCCAAGTACCTGATAGGGAACCTACATAGTCCAAGTGCTCGCTAGGGAACCTACATAGTCCAAGTGCTCACTAGGCAACCTACATAGTCCAAGTGCCCGTTAGTTAACCTAGATAGTCAATGTGCCTGCTAAGTAACCTAAATAATCCAAGTGCCCGCAAGGGAACCTACATAGTCCAAGTGCCCGCTAGGTAACCTAGATAGTCCAATTGCCCATTAGCTAACCTAGATAGTCGAAGTGTCCCCTAGTTAACCTACATAGTCCAAGTGCCCATTCGTTAACGTAGATAGGCCAAGTGCCCGCTAGGTAACCTAGACAGTCCAAGTGCCCGCTAGGTTACCTACATAGTCCAAGTGCACGTTCGTTAACCTAGATAGTCCAAGTGCCCGCTGGTAACCTACATAGTCCAATGGCCCGCTAGGTAACCTGGATAGTCCAAGTGCCTTCTAGTTAACCTACATAGTCCAAGTGCCCGCTAGGTAACCTACATAATCCAATTGCACAATAGGTAACCTAAATAATCCAAATGCCCGCTAGGGAAACTACATAATCCAAGTGCCCGCTAGTTAACTTAGATAGTCCAAGGGCCTGCTAGTTAATCTAGATAGTCCAAGTGCCCGCTAGTTAACCTAGATAGTCCAAGGGCCCGCTAGTTAACCTACATAGTCCAAGTGCCCGATAGGGAACCTACATAATCCAAGTGCCCGCTTCAGAACCTACATAGTCCAAGTGCCCGCTAGGGAACTTACATAGTCCAAGGGCCCGCTAGGGAAACTACATAGTCCAAGTGCCCGCTAGGGAACTTACATAGTCCAAGGGCCCGCTAGGGAACCTACATAGTCCAAGTGCCCGTTAGTTAACCTAGATAGTCCAAGTGCCCGCTTGGTAACATAGATAGTCCAACAGCCCGCTAGGTAACCTACATACTCCAAGGACCCGCTAGGTAACGTAGATAGTTCAAGTGCCAGCTAAGTAACCTAGATAGTCCAAGTGCCCGCTAGGTTATCTATGTAGTCCAAATGCCCGCCAGGGAATCTACATAGTCCAAGGGCCCGCTAGTTAACGTAGATAGTCCAAGTGCCGCTAGTTAATCTACATAGTCCAAGCGCTCACTTGTTAACTTTGATAGTCCAAGTGCCCGCTAGTTAACCTAGATCGTCCAAGTGCCCACTAGTTAACTTAGATTGTCCATGTGCCCGCTAGGGATCCTTCATAATCCAAGTGCCTGCTAGGTAACCTAGGTAGTCCAGTGCCCGCTAGTTAACCTAGATAGTCCTAGTGCCCGTTAGTTAACCTAGATAGTCCAAATGCCCACTAGGGGACGTACATAGTCCAAGTGCCCGCTAGTTAACCTACATAGTCCAAGGTCCGCTAGTTAACCTAGATAGTCCATGTGCCCGCTAATTAACCTACATAGTACAAGGGCCCGCTAGTTGACCTAGATAGTCCAAGTTCACGCTAGTTAACCTAGATAGTCAAAGTGCCCGCTAGTTAACCTAAGTAGTACAAATGTCCCATAGGGATCCTACATAGACTAAGTGACCGCTATAACCTACATAGTCCAAGTCCCCGCTAGGTAACCTAGACAGTCCAAGTGACCATTATGGTACCTACATAGTCCATGTGCCCATTCGTTAACCTACATAGTCCAATTGCCCGCTAGGTAACGTAGATAGCCCAAGTGCCCTCTAGGGAACGTACATAGTCCAAGTGCTCTCTAGGTAACCTAGATAGTCCAAGTGCCCGCTAGTTAACCTACATAGTCCAAGTGCGTGCTAGGTAAACTACATAGTCCAAGTACCCACTAGGTAACCCAGACAGTCCAATTGCCCGCTAGTTAACCCAGATAGTCCAAGTACCCGATAGGGAACCTACATAGTCCAAGTGCCCGCTGGGAACCTACATAGTCCAAGTGCTCGCTAGGCAACCTACATAGTCCAAGTGCCCGTTAGTTAACCTAGATAGTCAAAGCGCCTGCTAGGTAACCTAAATAGTCCAAGTGCCCGCTAGGTAACCTAGATAGTCCAATTGCCCGTTGGCTAACCTAGATAGTCGAAGTGTCCGCTAGTTAACCTACATAGTCCAAGTGTCCGTTCGTTAACCTAGATAGGCCAAGTGCCCGCTAGGTAACCAAGATAGTCCAAGTGCCCCCTAGGGTATGTACATAGTTCAAGTGCCAGCTAGGTAACCTAGATTGTCCAAGTGTCCGCTAGTTAACCTACATAGTACAAGTGCCCGCTAGGTAACCTTGATAGTCCAAGGGCCTGCTAGTTAACCTACATAGTCCAATGCCCTATAGGGAACCTACATAGTCCAAGTGCCCGCTGAGGAACCTACATAGTCCAAGTTCCCGATAGGGAACCTGTATATTCCAAGTGCCCGTTAGGGAACCTGTATATTCCAAGTGCCCATTAGGGAACCTAGATAGTCCAAGTGCTCGCTAGGGAACCTGCATTGTGCAAGTGCCCGCTAGTTAACCTAGATAGTCCAAGTGCCCGCTAGTTAACCTACATAGTCCAAGGTCAGCTAGTTAACCTAGATAGTCCAAGTGCCCGCTAGTTAACCTACATAGTCCAAGGGCCCGCTAGTTAACCTAGATATTCCAAGTGCCCGCTAGTTAACCTAGATCGTCCAAGTGTCCGCTAGTTAACCTACATAGTCCAAGTTCCCGCTAGGTAACCTACACATTCCAATTGCCCCCTAGTTAACCTAGACAGTCCAAGTACCTGATAGGGAACCTACATAGTCCAAGTGCTCGCTAGGGAACCTGCATAGTCCAAGTGCTCACTAGGCAACCTACATAGTCCAAGTGCCCGTTAGTTAACCTAGACATTCAATGTGCCTGCTAAGTAACCTAAATAATCCAAGTGCCCGCAAGGGAACCTACATAGTCCAAGTGCCCGCTAGGTAACCTAGAAAGTCCAATTGCCCATTAGCTAACCTAGATAGTCGAAGTGTCCCCGAGTTAACCTACATAGTCCTAGTGCCCGTTCGTTAACGTAGATAGGCCAAGTGCCCGCTAGGTAACCTAGACAGTCCAAGTGCCCGCTAGGTTACCTACATAGTCCAAGTGCACGTTCGTTAACCTAGATAGTCCAAGTTCCCGCTGGTAACCTACATAGTCCTATGGCCCGCTAGGTAACCTGGATAGTCCAAGTGCCTTCTAGTTAACCTACATAGTCCAAGTGCCCGCTAGGTAACCTATATAATCCAATTGCACAATAGGTAACCTAAATAATCCAAATGCCCGCTAGGGAAACTACATAATCCAAGTGCCCGCTAGTTAATCTAGATAGTCCAAGTGCCAGCTAGTTAACCTAGATAGTCCAAGGGCCCGCTAGTTAACCTACATAGTCCAAGTGCCCAATAGGGAACCTACATAATCCAAGTGCCCGCTAGAGAACCTACATAGTCCAAGTGCCCGCTAGGGAAACTACGTAGTCCAAGTGCCCGCTAGGGAACTTACATAGTCCAAGGGCCCGCTAGGGAACCTGCATAATCCAAGTGCCCGTTAGTTAACCTAGATAGTCCAAGTGACCGCTTGGTAACCTAGATAGTCCAACAGTCCGCTAGGTAACCTACATACTCCAAGAACCCGCTAGGTAACGTTGATAGTTCAAGTGCCAGCTAGGTAACCTAGATAGTCCAAGTGCCCGCTATGTTATCTATGTAGTCCAAATGCCCGCTAGGGAATCTACATAGTCCAAGGGCCCGCTAGTTAACGTAGATAGTCCAAGTGCTGCTAGTTGATCTACATAGTCCAAGGGCCCGCTAGTTAACCTACATAGTCCAAGTACCCGCTAGTTAACCTAGATCGTCCAAGTGCCCACTAGGTAACCTACATAGCCCAAGGGCCCGCTAGTTAACCTACATAGTCCAAGGGCCCGCTAGCTAACCTACAAAGTCTAAGTGCCCGCTAGGTTATCTATATAGTCCAAATGCCCGCTAGTTAACCTAGATCGTCCAAGTGCCCGCTAGTTAATCAACATAGTCAATGGGCCCACTAGATAACCTACAAAGTGCAAGAGCCCGCTAGTTAACCTAGATCGTGCAAGTGTCTGCTAGTTAACCTACATAGTCCAAGTGCCAGTTAGCTAACCTAGATAGTCCAAGGGCCCGCTAGTTGACCTAGATAGTCCAAGTGCCCGCTAGTTAACCTAGATAGTCCTAGTGCCCGTTAGTTAACCTAGGGTGTCCAAGTGCCCACTAGGGGACGTACTTAGTGCAAGTGCCCGTTAGCTAACCTAGATAGTCCAAGTGCCCGCTAGTTAACATTGATCATCCAAGTGCCCGCTAGTTAACCTAGATAGTCCAAGTTCACGCTAGTTAACCTAGATAGTCCAAGTGCCCTCTAGTTAACCTATATCGTCCAAGTGCCCGCTAGTTAACCTACATAGTCCAAGGGCCCGCTAGTTAACGTACGTAGACCAAGGTCCGCTAGTTCATCTAGATACTCCATGTGCTCGCTAGTTAACCTACATAGTACAAGGGCCCGCTTGTTGACCTATATAGTCCAAGTGCCCGCTAGTTAACCTAGATAGTCCAAGTGCCCATTCGTTAACCTAGATAGTCCAAGTGCCAGCTAGGTAACCTAGACTGTCCAAGTGCCCGCTAGGTTACCTACATATTCCAAGTGCCCGTTCGTTAACCTAGATAGTCAAAGTGGCCGCTAGGAAACCTACATAGGCCAAGGGCCCGCTAGGTAACCTAGATACTCCAAGTGCCCGCTAATTAACCTAGAGTCCAAGTGCTCGCTAGTTAGCCTACATACTCCAAGTGCCCGCTATGTAACCTAGACAGTCCAAGTGCCCGCTAGGTTACCTGCATATTCCAAGTTCCCCTTTCGTTAACTTAGATAGTCCAAGTGCCCGCTAGGTAACCTAGATAGTCCAAGGGCCCGCTAGTTAACCTACATAGTCCAAGCGCTCACTTGTTAACTTTGATAGTCCAAGTGCCCGCTAGTTAACCTAGATCGTCCAAGTGCCCGCTAGTTAACTTAGATTGTCCACGTGCCCGCTAGGGATCCTTCATAATCCAAGTGCCTGCTAGGTAACCTAGGTAGTCCAGTGCCCGCTAGTTAACCTAGATAGTCCTAGTGCCCGTTAGTTAACCTAGATAGACCAAATGCCCACTAGGGGACGTACATAGTCCAAGTGCCCGCTAGTTAACCTACATAGTCCAAGGTCCGCTAGTTAACCTAGATAGTCCATGTGCCCGCTAATTAACCTACATAGTACAAGGGCCCGCTGGTTGACCTAGATTGTCCAAGTGCCCGCTAGTTAACCTAAGTAGTACAAATGTCCGATAGGGATCCTACATATGCCAAGTGACCGCTAGTTAACCTACATAGTCCAAGTCCCCGCTAGGTAACCTAGACAGTCCAAGTGACCATTATGTTACCTACATAGTCCAAGTGCCCGTTCGTTAACCTACATAGTCCAATTGCCCGCTAGGTAACGTAGATAGCCCAAGTGCCCGCTAGGGAACGTACATAGTCCAAGTGCCCTCTAGGTAAGCTAGATAGTCCAAGTGCCCGCTAGGTAACCAAGATAGTCCAAGTGCCCCCTAGGGTATGTACATAGTTCAAGTGCCAGCTAGGTAACCTAGATTGTCCAAGTGTCAGCTAGTTAACCTACATACTACAAGTGCCCGCTAGGTAACTTAAATAGTCCAAGGGCCTGCTAGTTAACCTACATAGTCCAATGCCCGATAGGGAACCTACATAGTCCAAGTGCCCCCTGAGGAACCTACATAGTCCATGTTCCCAATAGGGAATCTTTATATTCCAAGTGCCCGTTAGGGAACCTAGATAGTCCACGTGCCCATAGGGAACCTATAGTGTCCAAGTGCCCGCTAGGGAACCTACATAGTCAAAGTGCTCGCTAGGGAACCTGCATTGTGCAAGTGCCCGCTAGTTAACCTAGATAGTCCAAGTGCCCGCTAGTTAACCTACATAGTCCAAGGTCAGCTAGTTAACCTAGATAGTCCAAGTGACCGCTTGTTAACCTACATAGTCCAAGGTCAGATAGTTAACCTAGATACTCCAAGTGCCCGCTAGTTAACCTACATAGTCCAAGTTCCCGCTACGTAACCTACACAGTCCAATTGCCCCCTAGTTAACCTAGACAGTCCAAGTACCTGATAGGGAACCTACATAGTCCAAGTGCTCGCTAGGGAACCTACATAATCCAAGTGCTCACTAGGCAACCTACATAGTCCAAGTGCCTGTTAGTTAACCTAGATAGTCAAAGTGCCTGCTAGGTAACCTAAATAGTCCAAGTGCCCGCAAGGGAACCTACATAGTCCAAGTGCCCGCTAGGTAACCTAGATAGTCCAATTTCCCATTGGCTAACCTAGATAGTCGAAGTGTCCCCTAGTTAACCTACATAGTCCAAGTGCCCGTTCGTTAACGTAGATAGGCCAAGTGCCCGCTAGGTAAACTAGACAGTCCAAGTGCCTGCTAGGTTACCTACATAGTCCAAGTGCACGTTCGTTAACCTAGATAGTCCAAGTGCCCGCTGGTAACCTACATAGTCCAATGGCCCGCTAAGTAACTTTGATAGTCCAAGTGCCTTCTAGTTAACCTACATAGTCCAAGTGCCGGCTAGGTAACCTACATAATCCAAGTGCACAATAGGTAACCTAAATAATCCAAATGCCCGCTAGGGAAACTACATAGACCAAGTGCCCGCTAGTTAACCTAGATAGTCCAAGTGCCCGCTAGTAAACCTAGATAGTCCAAGGCCCGCTAGTTAATCTAGATAGTCCAAGGGCCCGCTAGTTAACCTACATAGTCCAAGTGCCCGATAGGGAACCTACATAATCCAAGTGCCCGCTAGGGAACCTACATAGACCAAGTGCCCGCTAGTTAACCTAGATAGTCCAAGTGCCCGCTAGTAAACCTAGATAGTCCAAGGCCCTCTAGTTAATCTAGATAGTCCAAGGGCCCGCTAGTTAACCTACATAGTCCAAGTGCCCGATAGGGAACCTACATAATCCAAGTGCCCGCTAGGGAACCTACATAGTCCAAGTGCTCGCTAGGGAACTTACATAGTCCAAGGGCCCGCTAGGGAAACCACATAGTCCAAATGCCCGCTAGGGAATTTACATAGTCCAAGGGCCCGCTAGGGAACCTACATAGTCCAAGTGCCCGTTAGTTAACGTAGATAGTCCAACAGCCCGCTAGGTAACCTACATACTCCAAGAACCCGCTAGGTAACGTAGATAGTTCAAGTGCCAGCTAGGTAACCTAGATAGTCCAAGTGCCCGCTAGGTAACCTACAAAATCTAAGTGCCCGCTAGGTTATCTGTGTAGTCCAAATGCCCGCTAGGGAATCTACATAGTCCAAGGGCCCGCTAGTCAACGTAGATAATCCAAGTTCCGCTAGTTAATCTACATAGTCCAAGGGCCCGCTAGTTAACTTACATAGTCCAAGTACCCGCTAGTTAACCTAGATCGTCCAAGTGCCCGCTAGGTAACCTACATAGCCCAAGGGCCCGCTAGTTAACCTACATAGTCCAAGGGCCCGCTAGCTAACCTACAAAGTCTAAGTGCCCGCTAGGTTATCTATATAGTCCAAATGCCCGCTAGGGAACCTACATAGTCCAAGTGCCCTCTAGTTAACCTAGATCGTCCAAGTGCCCGCTAGTTAACCTAGATCGTCCAAGTGCCCGCTAGTTAACCAACATAGTCAATGGGCCCACTAGTTAACCTACATAGTGCAAGAGCCCGCTAGTTAACCTAAATCGTGCAAGTGTCTGCTAGTTAACCTACATAGTCCAAGTGCCAGTTAGCTAACCTAGATTGTCCAAGGGCCCGCTAGTTGACCTGCATAGTCCAAGTGCCCGCTAGTTAACCTAGATAGTCCTAGTGCCCGTTAGTTAACCTAGGATGTCCAAGTGCCCACTAGGGGACGTATTTAGTCCAAGTGCCCGTTAGCTAACCTAGATAGTCCAAGTGCCCGCTAGTTAACATTGATCATCAAAGTGCCCGCTAGTTAACCTAGATAGTCCAAGTGCCCTGTAGTTAACCTATATCGTCCAAGTGCCCGCTAGTTAACCTACATAGTCCAAGGGCCCGCTAGTTAACGTACGTAGACCAAGGTCCGCTAGTTAACCTAGATACTCTAAGTGCCCGCTAGTTAACCTACATAGTACAAGGGCCCGCTAGTTGACCTAGATAGTCCAAGTGCCCGCTAGTTAACCTAGATAGTCCAAGTGCCATTCGTTAACCTAGATAGTCCAAGTGCCAGTTAGGTAACCTAGACTGTCCAAGTGCCCGCTAGGTAACCTACATATTCCAAGTGTCCGTTCGATAACCTAGATAGTCAAAGTGCCCGCTAGGAAACCTACATAGTCCAAGGGCCCGCTAGGTAACCTAGATAGTCCAAGTGCCCGCTAGGTAACTTATATTGTCCAAGTTCCCGCTAGGTAACCTAGATACTCAAAGTGCCCATTACCTAACCTAGATTGTCCAAGTGCCCGCTAAGCATCCTACATAGTCCAAGTGCCCGTTCGTTAACCTAGAAGTCCAATTGCCCGCTAGGTAACCTAGATAGTCCAAGTGCCCGCTAGGTAACCTAGATAGTCCAAGGGCCCGCTAGTTAACCTACATAGTCCAAGGGCTCACTTGTTAACTTTGATAGTCCAAGTGCCCGCTAGTTAACCTAGATAGTCCAAGTGCACGCTAGTTAACCTAGATAGTCCAAGTGCCCTCTAGTTAACCTATATCGTCCAAGTGCCCGCTAGTTAACCTACATAGTCCAAGGGCCCGCTAGTTAACGTACGTAGACCAAGGTCCGCTAGTTAATCTAGATACTCCAAGTGCTCGCTAGTTAACCTACATAGTACAAGGGCCCGCTAGTTGACCTATATAGTCCAAGTGCCCGCTAGTTAACCTAGATAGTCCAAGTGCCCGTTCGTTAACCTAGATAGTCCTAGTGCCAGCTAGGTAACCTAGACTGTCCAAGTGCCCGCTAGGTTACCTACATATTCCAAGTGCCCGTTCGTTAACCTAGATAGTCAAAGTGCCCGCTAGGAAACCTACATAGTCCAAGTGCCCGCTAGGTAACCTAGAGTCCAAGTGCTCGCTAGTTAACCTACATAGTCCAAGTGCCCGCTATGTAACCTAGATAGTCCAAGTGCCCGCTAGGTAACTTATATTGTCCAAGTTCCCGCTAGGTAACCTAGATACTCAAAGTTCCCGTTACCTAACCTAGATTGTCCAAGTGCCCTCTAAGCATCCTACAATGTCCAAGTGCCCGTTTGTTAACCTAGAAGTCCAAGTGCCCGCTAGGTAACCTAGACAGTCCAAGTGCCCGCTAGGTTACCTGCATATTCCAAGTGCCCGTTCATTAACTTAGATAGTCCAAGTGCCGGTAGGTAACCAAGATAGTCCAAGTGCCCGCTAGGGTATGTACATAGTTCAAGTGCCCGCTAGGTAACCTAGATTGTCCAAGTGTCCGCTAGTTAACCTACATAGTACAAGTGCCCGCTAGGTAACCTAGATAGTCCAAGGGCCTGCTAGTTAACCTACATAGTCCACTGCCCGATAGGGAACCTACATAGTCCAGGTGCCCGCTGAGGAACCTACATAGTCCAAATTCCCGATAGGGAACCTGTATATTCCATGTGCCCGTTAGGGAACCTAGATAGTCCAAGTGCCCATAGGGAACCTATATAGTCCAAGTGCCCGCTAGGGAACCTACATAGTCAAAGTGCTCGCTAGGGAACCTGCATTGTGCAAGTGCCCGCTTTTTAACCTAGATAGTCCAAGTCCCCGCTAGTTAACCTACATAGTCCAAGGTCAGCTAGTTAACCTAGATAGTCCAAGTGACCGCTTGTTAACCTACATAGTCCAAGGTCAGCTAGTTAACCTAGATAGTCCAAGTGCCCGCTAGTTAACCTACATAGTCCAAGAACCCGCTAGTTAACCTAGATAGTCCAAGTTCCCGCTAGTTAACCTACATAGTCCAAGGGCCCGCTAGTTAACCTAGATATTCCAAGTGCCCGCTAGTTAACCTAGATCGTCCAAGTGTCCGCTAGTTAACCTACATAGTCCAAGTTCCCGCTAGGTAACCTACACAGTCCAATTGCCCCCTAGTTAACCTAGACAGTCCAAGTACCTGATAGGGAACCTACATAGTCCAAGTGCTCGCTAGGGAACCTACATAGTCCAAATGCTCACTAGGCAACCTACATAGTGCATAGCCCGGTAGTTAACCTAGATAGTCCAAGTGCCTGCTAGGTAACCTAAATAGTCCAAGTGCCCGCAAGGGAACCTACATAGTCCAAGTGCCCGCTAGGTAACCTAGATCGTCCAAGTGCCCGCTAGTTAACATAGATAAACCAAGTGCCCGCTAGGTATCCTACATAGTCCAAGGGTCCTCTAGTTAACCTAGATAGTCCAAGTGCCCGCTAGGGGACGTATATAGTCCAAGTGCCTGCTAGGTAACCTAGATAGTCCTAGTGCCCGCTAGGGTATGTACATAGTTCAAGTGCCCGTCTAGGTAACCTAGATTGTCCAAGTGTCCGCTAGTTAACCTACATAGTCCAAGTTCCCACTAGGTAACCTAGAAAGTCCAAGGGCCTGCTAGTTAACCTACGTAGTCCAATGCCCGATAGGGAACCTACATAGTCCAAGTGCCCGCTGAGGAACCTACATAGTCCAAGTGCCCGATAGGGAACCTATATATTCCAAGTGCCTGTTAGGGAACCTAGTTAGTCCAAGTGCCCATAGGGATCCTATATAGTCCAAGTGCCCGCTAGGGAACCTACATAGTCAAAGTGCCCGCTAGGGAACCTGCATTGTGCAAGTGCCCGCTAGTTAACCTAGATAGTCCAAGTGCCCGCTAGTTAACCTACATAGTCCAAGGTCAGCTAGTTAACTTGGATAGTCCAAGTGCCCGCTAGTTAACCTACATAGTCCAAAGTCAGCTAGTTAACCTAGATAGTCCAAGTGCCCGCTAGTTAACCTACATAGTCCAAGGTCAGCTAGTTAACTTGGATAGTCCAAGTGCCCGCTAGTTAACCTACATAGTCCAAAGTCAGCTAGTTAACCTAGATAGTCCAAATGCCCGCTAGGGACACTACATAGTCCAAGTGCCCGCTAGTTAGCCTAGATAGTTCAAGTGCCTGCTAGTAAACCTACATAATCTATGGGCCCGCTAGTTAATCTACATAGTACAAGGGCCCGCTAGTTAACCTAGATCGTGTAAGTGTCCTCTAGTTAACCTTGATAGTCCAAGTGTGCGCTACGTAACCTAGATAGTCCAAGGGCACGCTAGTTAACCTACATAGTACAAGTGCCCGCTAGGCAACCTAGATAGTCCAAGTGCCCGCTAAGGAACTTGCATAGTCCAAGTGCACGCTAGTTAACCTAGATAGTCCAAGTGCCCGCTAGTTAACCTAGATAGTCCAAATGTCTGCTACATAACCAACATAGTGCAAGTGTCCGCTAGTTAACCTACATATTCCAAGTGCCCGCTAGTTAACATAGATAGTCCAAGTGCCCGCTAGGGAATGTACATAGTCCAAGTGCCCGCTAGGGAACGTACATAGTCCAAATGCCCGCTAGGGAACGTAAATAGTCCAAGTGCCTGCTCGGTAACTTAGATAGTGCAAGTGCCTGCTAGTTAACCTAGATAGTTCTAGTACCCGCTAGGTAACCTCGATCGTTCAAGGGCCCCCTAGTTAACCTACATAATCCAAGTGCCCGCTAGATAACCTAGATAGTCCAAGTGCCCGTTCGGTAACCTAGATAGTCCAAGGGCCCTTTAGGGAACCTAGATAGTCCAAAGGCCCGCTAGTAAACATACATAGTCCATGGGCCCGCTAGTTAACCTACATAGTGCAAGTGTCCGCTAGTTAAACTACATATTCCAAGTGCCCGCTAGTTAACCTACATAATCTAAGTGCCCGTTAGCTAACGTAGATAGTCCAAGGGCCCGCTAGTTGACCTACATAGTCCAAGTGCCAGCTAGGTAACCTAGATAGTACAAGTGCCCCCTAGGGAACCTAGATAGTCCAAGTGCCTGTTATTTAACCTAGATAGTCCAAGTGGCGGCTAAGTAACCTACATAGTCCAAGTGTCCGTTCGTTAACCTAGATAATCCAAGTGCCCGCTAGGTAACCTAGACAGTCCAAGTGCCCACTAGTTAACCTACATAGTCCAAGTGCCCAATAGGGAACCTACATAATCCAAGTGCCAGCTAGGGAACCTACATAGTCCAAGTGCCCGGTAGGCAACCTACATAGTCCAAGTGCCCGTTATTTAACCTAGATAGTCAAAGTGCCTGCTAGGTAACCTAGATAGTCCAAGTGCCCGCTAGGTAACTTACATAGTCCAAGTTCCCGCTTGGTAACCTTAATAGTCCAAATGCCCTCTAGGGAAACTACATAGTCCAAGGGCCCGCTAGTTAACCTAGATAGTCCAAGTGCCTGCTAGTAAACCTACATAATCAATGGGCCCGCTAGTTAACCTACATAGTGCAAAGGCCCGCTAGTTAACCTAGATCGTGCAAGTGTCCGCTAGTTAACCTACATAGTCCAAGTGCCCGCTAGTTAACCTAGATAGTCCAAGTGCCCGCTAGAGATCCTTCATAATCCAAGTGCCTGCTAGGTAACCTAGATAGTCCAAGTGCGCGCTAGGGTATGTACATAGTCCAAGTGCCTGCTAGGAAACCTAGATAGTCCAAGAGCCCGCTAGTTAACCTTCATATTCCAAGGGCCCGCTAGTTAACCTACATAGTCCAAGGTCTGCTAGTTAACCTAGATAGTCAAAGTGCCCGCTAGGTAACCTAGACAGTCCAAGTGCCGTTAGGTTACCTACATAGTCCAAGTGCCCATTCGTTTACCTAGATAGTCCAAGTGCCCGCTAGGTAACCTACATAGTCCAAGGGCCCGCTAGGTAACCTATATACTCCAAGTGCCCGCTAGGTAACCTCGATAGTCCAAGTCCGCGCTAGTTAACCTAGATAGTCCAAGTGCCTGCTAGGTAACCTACATTGTCCAAGTTCCCGCTAGGTAACCTAGATAGTCCAAGTGCCCGTTACCTAACCTAGATAGTCCAAGTGCCCGCTAGGCAACATACATATTCCAAGTGCCCGTTCGTTAACCTAGAAGTCCAAGTGCCCGCTATGTAACCTAGACAGTCCAAGTGCCCGCTAGGTTACCTGCATAGTCCAAGTGCCTGTTCGTTAACCTACATAGTCCAAGTGCCCGCTAGTTAACCTAGATAGTCCAAGTGCCCGCTAGGGTTCCTTCATAATCCAAGTGCCTGCTAGGTAACCTAGATAGTCCAAGTGCCCGCTAGTTAACCTAGATAGTCCTAGTGTCCGTTAGTTAACCTAGATAGTCCAAGTGCCCACTAGGTGACGTACATAGTCCAAGTGCCTGCTAGGCAACCTAGATAGTCCAAGTGGGCGCTAGGCTATGTACATAGTCCAAGTGCCTGCTAGGAAAACTAGATAGTCCAAGAGCCCGCTAGTTAACCTACATATTCCAAGGGCCCGCTAGTTAACCTACATAGTCCAAGGTCTGCAAGTTAACCTAGATAATCAAGGTGCCCGCTAGGTAACCTAGACAGTCCAAGTGCCCGTTAGGTTACCTACATAGTCCAAGTGCCCGTTCGTTAACCTAGATAGTCCAAGTGCCTGCTTGGTAACCTACATTGTCCAAGTTCCCGCTAGGTAACCTAGATAGTCCAATGCCCGTTACCTAACCTAGATAGTCCAATTGCCCGCTATGCAACATACATAGTCCAAGTGCCCGTTCGTTAACCTAGAAGTCCAAGTGCCCGCTAGGTAAACTAGACTGTCCAAGTTCACGCTAGGTTACCTACATAGTCCAAATGCCCGTTCGGCAACCTAGATAGTCCAAGAGCCCGCTAGTTAATCTACATAGTCCAAGTGCCCGCTAGGTAACCTAGATAGTCCAAGTGCCCGTTCGTTAACCTAGATAGTCCAATTGCCCGCTAGGTAACCTAGACTGTCCAAGTGTCCACTAGGTTACCTACATTGTCCAAGTGCCCGTTCGTTAACCTAGATAGTCCAAGTGCCCGCTATGTAACCTAGAGTCCAAGTGCTCGCTAGTTAACCTACATAGTCCAAGTGCCCGCTATGTAACCTAGATAGTCAAAGTGCCCGTTAGGTTACCTAGATAGTCCAAGTGCCCGCTAGGTAACTTACATTATCCAAGTTCAAGCTAGGTAACCTAGATAGCCCAAGTGCCCGTTACCTAACCTATATAGTCCAAGTACCCGCTAAGCAACCTACATAGTCCAAGTGCCTATTCGTTAACCTAGAAGTCCAAGTGCCCGCTAGGTAACATAGACATTCCAAGTGCCCACTAGGTTACCTGCATATTCCAAGTGCCCGTTCGTTAACTTAGATAGTCCAAGTGCCCACTAGGTAACCTACATAGTCCAAGTGCCCGTTAGGTAACCTATATAAGTCCAAGTGCCCGCTAGGTAACCTAGATAATCCAAGGGCCCGCTAGTTCACCTACATAGTCCAAGGGCTCACTTGTTAACTTTGATAGTCCAAGTGCCCGCTAGTTAACCTAGATCGTCCAAGTGCCTGCTAGTTAAACTAGATTGTCCAAGTGCCCGCTAGGGATCCTTCATAATCCAAGTGCCTGCTAGGTAACCTAGATAGGCCAAGTGGCCGCTAGTTAACCTAGATAATCCTAGTGCCCGTTAGTTGACCTAGATAGTCCAATTGCCCACTAGGGGACGTACATAGTACAAGTGTCCTCTAGTTAACCTACAGAGTCCAAGTGCCTGCTAGGTAACCTAGACAGTCCAAGTGCACGCTAGTTAACCTACATAGTCCAAGTGCCCGATAGGGAACCTACATAATCCAAGTGCCCGCTAGGCAACCTACATAGTCCAAGTGCCCGTTTGTTAACCTAGATAGTCAAAGGGCCTGCTAGTTAACCTAGATAGTCCAAGTGCCCGCTAGGTAACCTAGATAGTCCAAGTGCCGCTGGGTAACCTAGATAGTCCAATTGCCCGCTAGGGAAAATACATAGTCCAAGTGCCCGCTAGTGAGCCTAGATAGTCCAAGTGCCTGCTAGTAAACCTACATAATCCATGGGCCCGCTAGTTAACCTTGATTGTGCAAGTGTCCGCTAGTTAACCTACATAGACCAAGTGCCCGCTAGTTAACCTATATACCAAGTGCCCGCTACGTAACCTAGATAGTCCAAGGGCACGTTAGTTAACCTACATAGTACAAGTGCCCGCTAGGCAACCTAGATAGTCCAAGTGCCCTCTAAGGAACCTACATAGTCCAAGTGCACGCTAGTTAACCTAGATAGTCCAAGTGCCTGCAAGGTAACCTACATAGTGCAAGTGTCCGCTAGATAACCTACATATTCCAAGTGCCCGTAGTTAACATAGATAGTCCAAGTGCCCGCTAGGGAACGTACATAGTCCTCGTGCCCGCTAGGTAACTTAGATAGTTCTAGTACCCGCTAGGTAACCTAGATCGTCCAAGGGCCCCCTAGTTAGCCTACATAGTCCAAGTGCCCGCTAGGTAACCTAGATAGTCCAAGTGCCCGTTCTGTAACCTAGATAGTCCAAGTGCCCTTTAGGGAACTTAGATAGTCCAAGGGCCCGCTAGTAAACCTACATAGTCTATGGGCACACTAGACAACCTACATAGTGCAAGTGTCCGCTAGTTAACCTACATATTCCAAGTGCCCCCTAGTTAACCTACATAATCTAAGTTCCCGTTAGCGAACCTAGGTAGTCCAAGGGCCCGCTAGTTGACCTACATAGTCCAAGTGCCAGCTAGGTACCCTAGATAGTACAAGTGCCCGCTAGGGAACCTAGATAGTCCAAGTGCCTGTTAGCTAACCTAGATAGTCCAAGTGGCGGCTAGGTAACCTACATAGTCCAAGTGCCCGTTCGTTAACCTAGATAATCCAAGTGCCCGCTAGGTAACCTAGACAGTCCAAGTGTCCGCTAGTTAACCTACATAGTCCATGTGCCCAATAGGGAACCTACATAATCCAAGTGCCCGCTAGGGAACCTACATAGTCCAAGTGCCCGCTAGGCAACCTACATAGTCCAAGTGCCCGTTAGTTAACCTAGATAATCAAAGTGCCTGCTAGGTAACGTAGATAGTCCAAGTGCCCACTAGGTAACCTACATAGTCCAAGTTCCCGCTTGGTAACTTTAATACTCCAAATGCCCGCTAGGGAAACTACATAGTCTAATTGCCCGCTAGGTAACCTAGATAGTCCAAGTGCCTGCTAGTAAACCTACATAATGCATGGGCCCGCTAGTTAACCAACATAGTGCAAGGGCCCGCTAGTTAACCTAGATCGTGCAAGTGTCCGCTAGTTAACCTACATAGTCCAAGTGCCCGCTAGTTAACCTAGATAGTCCAAGTGCCCGCTAGGTATCCTTCATAATCCAAGTGCCTGCTAGGTTACCTAGATAGTCCAAGTGCCCGCTAGTTAACCTAGATAGTCCTAGTGCCCGCTGGTTAACCTAGATAGTCCAAGTACCCACTAGGGGACGTACATAGTCAAAGTGCCCGCTAGTTAACCTAGATAGTCCTAGTGCCCGTTAGTTAACCTAGATAGTCAAGTGTCCTCTAGGGGACGTACATAGTCCAAGTGCCCGCTAGGCAACCTAGATAGTCCAAGTGGGCGCTAGGCTATGTACATAGTCCAAGTGCCTGCTAGGAAACCTAGATAGTCCAAGTGCCGCTAGTTAACCTACATAGTCCAAGGGCCCGCTAGTTAACCTACATAGTCACAGGTCTGCTAGTTAACCTAGATAGTCAAAGTGCCCGCTAGGTAACCTAGACAGTCCAAGTGCGCGCTAGGGTATGTACATAGTCCAAGTGCCCGTTCGTTAACCAAGATAGTCCAAGTGCCCGCTAGGTAACCTATATAGGACAAGTGCCCTCTAGTTAACCTAGATAGTCCAAGTGCCCGCTAGGTAACCTAGATAGTCAATGTGCCCGTTAGGTAACCAACATTCTCCAAGTTCCCGCTAGGTAACCGAGAAAGTCCAAGTGCCCTTTACCTAACCTAGATAGTCCAAGTGCCCGCTAGGCCACATACATAGTCCAAGTGCCCGTTCGTTAACCTAGAAGTCCACGTGCCCGCTATGTAACCTAGACAGTCCAAGTGCCCGCTAGGTTACCTGCATAGTCCAAGTGCCCGTTCGTTAACCTAGATAGTCCAAGTGCCCGCTAGAGAACCTATATAGTCCAAGTGCTATCTAGGTAACCTAGATAGTCCAAGTGCCTGCTAGATAACCTACATAGTCCAAGTGCCCGTTCGTTAACCTAGATAGTGCAAGTGCCCGCTAGTTAACCTAGATTGTCCAAGTGCCCGCTAGTTAACCTACATAGTCCAAGTGCCCGCTAGGTAACCTAGATAGTGAAAGTGCCCATTAGGTAACCTAGATAGTCCAAGTGCCTGCAAGGTAACCTACATTGTCCAAGTTCCCGCTAGGTAACCTAGATAGTCCAAGTGCCCGTAACCTAACCTAGATAGTCCAAGTGCCCGCTAGGCAACATACATAGTTCAAGTGCCCGTTCGTTAACCTAAAAGTCCAAGTGCCCGCTAAGTACCCTAGACAGTCCAAGTGCCCGTTCGTTACCCTAGATAGTCCAAGAGCCCGCTAGGGAACCTATATACTCCAAGTGCTATCTAGGTAACCTAGATAGTCCAAGGGCCCGCTAGTTAACTTACATAGTTCAAGGGCTCGCTTGTTAACTTTGATAGTCCAAGTGCCCATTAGTTAACCAAGATCATCCTAGTGCCCGCTAGTTAACCTAGATCGTCCAAGTGTCCTCTAGTTAACCTACATATTCCAAGTGCCCGCTAAGTTAACCAAGACAGTCTAAGTGCATGCTAGTTAACCTTGATAGTCAAAGTGCCTGCTAGGTAACCTAGATAGTCCAAGAGCCCGCTAGGTAACCTAGATAGTCCAAATGCCCGTTAGGGACACTACATAGTCCAAGTGCCCGCTGGTTAACCTAGATAGTCCATGTGCCCGCTAGGTAACCAATAAAGTCTAAGTGCCCACTAGGTTATCTATATAGTCCAAATGCCCGCTAGGGAACCTACATAGTCCAAGTGCCCGCTAGGTAACCTAGATAGTCCAAGTGCTCTCTAGTTAACCTAGATCGTCCAAGTGCCCGCTAGTTATCCTACATAGTCCCAGAGCCCTTTAGTTAACCTACATAGTCCAAGGTCAGCTAGTTAACCTAGATAGTCCAAGTGCTCGCTAGTTAACCTACATAGTACAAGGGCCCGCTAGTTGACCTAGATAGTCCAAGTGCCCACAAGTTAACCTAGATAGGTCAAGTGCCTGGTAGGTAACCAAAGTAGTCCAAATGTCCGATAGGGATCCTACATAGTCCAAGTGCCCGCTAGTTAACCTAGATAGTCCAAGTGCCCGCTAGGGATCCTTCATAATCCAAGTGCCTGCTAGGTAACCTAGATAGTCCAAGTGCCCGCTAGTTAACCTAGATAGTCCTAGTACCCGTTAGTTACCTAGATAGTCCAGTGCCCACTAGAGGACGTACATAATCCATGTGCCTGCTAGGTAACCTAGATAGTCCAAGTGCGCGCTAGGCTATGTACATAGTCCAAGTGCCTGCTAGGAAACCTAGATAGTCCAAGAGCCCGCTAGTTAACCTACATATTCCAAGGGCCCGCTAGTTAACCTACATAGTCGAAGGTCTGCTAGTTAACCTAGATAGTCAAAGTGCTCGCTAGGTAACCTAGACAATCCAAGTGCCCGTTAGGTTACCTACATAGTCCAAGTGCCCGTTCGTTAACCTAGACAGTCCAAGTGCCCGCTAGGTAACCTACATAGTCCAAGGGCCCGCTACGTAACCTCGATAGTCCAAGTCCGCGCTAGTTAACCTAGATAGTCCAAGTGCCTGCTAGGTAACCTACATTGTCCAAGTTCCCGCTAGGTAACCTAGATAGTCCAAGTGCCCATTACCTAACCTAGATTGTCCAAGTGCCCGCTAGGCAACATACATATTCCAAGTGCTCGTTCGTTAACCTAGAAGTCCAAGTGCCCGCTATGTAACCTAGACAGTCCAAGTGCCCGCTAGGTTACCTGCATATTCCAAGTGCCTGTACGTTAACCTACATATTCCAAGTGCCCGCTAGTTAACCTAGATAGTCCAAGTGCCCGCTAGGGATCCCTCATAATCCAAGTGCCTGCTAGGTAACCTATAGAGTCCAAGTGCCCGCTAGTTAACCTAGATAGTCCTAGTGCCCACTAGGGGACGTACATAGTCCAAGTCCCTGCCAGGTGACCTAGATAGTCCAAGTGGGCGCTAGGCTATGTACATAGTCCAAGTGCCTGCTAGGAAACCTAGATAGTCCAAGAGCCCGCTAGGTAACCTACATAGTCCAAGGGCCCGCTAGTTAACCTACATAGTCCAAGGTCTGCAAGTTAACCTAGATAATCAAGGTGCCCGCTAGGTAACCTAGACATTCCAAGTGCCCATTAGGTTACCTACATAGTCCAAGTGCCCATTTGTTAACCTAGATAGTCCTAGTGCCCGCTAAGTTAACCTAGACAGTCCAAGTGCACGCTAGTTAACCTACATAGTCCAAGTGCCCGATAGGGAACTACATAATCTAAGTGCCCGCTAGGCAACCTACATAGTCCAAGTGCCCGTTAGTTAACCTTGATAGTCAAAGTACTTGCTAGGTAACCTAGATAGTCCAAGTGCCCACTAGGTAACCTAGATAGTCCAAATGCCCGCTAGGGACACTACATAGTCCAAGTGCCCGCTAGTTAGCCTAGATAGTCCAAGTGCCTGATGGTAAACCTACATAATCTATGGGACCGCTAGTTAACCTACATAGTACAAGTGCCCACTAGGCAACCTAGATAGTCCAAGTGCCCGCTAAGGAACCTACATAGTCCAAGTGCACGCTAGTTAACCTAGATAGTCCAAGTGCCCGCTAGGTAACCTAGATAGTCCAAGTGCCTGCTAGGTAACCGACATAGTGCAAGTGTCCGCTAGTTAACCTACATATTCCAAGTGCCCGCTAGTTAACATAGATAGTCCAAGTGCCCGCCAGGGAACGTACATAGTCCAAGTGCCCGCTAGGGTACGTACATACTCCAAGTGCCCGCTAGGGAACGTACATAGTCCAAGTGCCTGCTAGATATCTTAGATACTGCAAGTGCCTGAAAGTTAACCTAGATAGTTCTAGTACCCGCTAGGTAACCTCGATCGTTCAAGGGCCCCCTAGTTAACCTACATAATCCAAGTGCCCGCTAGATAACCTAGATAGTCCAAGTGCCCGTTCGGTAACCTACATAGTCCAAGTGCCCTTTAGGAAACTTAGATAGTCCAAAGGCCCGCTAGTAAACCTACATAGTCCATGGGCCCGCTAGTTAACCTACATAGTGCAAGTGTCCGCTAGTTAACCTACATATTCCAAGTGCCCGCTAGTTAACCTACATAATCTAAGTGCCCGTTAGCTAACCTAGATAGTCCAAGGGCCCACTAGTTGGCCTACATAGTCCAAGTGCCAGATAGGTAACCTAGATAGTACAAGTGCCCGCTAGGGAACCTAGATAGTCCAAGTGCCTGTTAGCTAACCTAGATAGTCCAAGTGGCGGCTAGGTACCCTACATAGTCCAAGTGTCCGTTCGTTAACCTAGATAATCCAAGTGCCCGCTAGGTAACCTAGACAGTCCAAGTGCCCGCTAGTTAACCTACATAGTCCAAGTGCCCGATAGGGAACCTACATAATCCAAGTGCCAGCTAGGGAACCTACATAGTCCAACTGCCCGCTAGGCAACCTACATAGACCAAGTGCCCGTTATTTAACCTAGATAGTCAAAGTGCCTGCTAGGTAACCTAGATAGTCCAAGTGCCCGCTACATAACCTACATAGTCCAAGTTCCCGCTTGGTAACCTTAATAGTCCAAATGCCCTCTTGGAAAACTACATAGTCCAACGGCCCGCTAGATAACCTAGATAGTCCAAGTGCCTGCTAGTAAACCTACATAATGCATGGGCCCGCTAGTTAACCAACATAGTGCAAGGGCCCGCTAGTTAACCTAGATCGTGCAAGTGTCCGCTAGTTAACCTACATAGTCCAAGTGCCCGCTAGTTAACCTAGATAGTCCAAGTGCCCGCTAGGTAACCTAGATAGTCCAAGTGCCCTCTAGTTAACCTAGATCGTCCAAGTGCCCGCTAGTTATCCTACATAGTCCAAGAGCCCTTTAGTTAACCTACATAGTCCAAGGTCCGCTAGTTAACCTAGATAGTCCAAGTGCTCGCTAGTTAACCTACATAGTACAAGGGCCCGCTAGTTGACCTACATAGTCCATGTGCCCACAAGTTAACCTAGATAGGTCAAGTGCCTGGTAGGTAACCAAAGTAGTCCAAATGTCTGATAGGGATCCTACATAGTCCAAGTGCCCGCTAGTTAACCTAGTTAGTCCAAGTGCCCGCTAGGGATCCTTCATAATCCAAGTGCCCGCTAGTTAACCTAGATAGTCCTAGTGCCCATTAGTTACCTAGATAGTCCAGTGCCCCCTAGGGGATGTACATAATCCATGTGCCTGCTAGGTAACCTAGATAGTCCAAGTGCGCGTTAGGCTATGTACATAGTCAAAGTGCCTGCTAGGAAACCTAGATAGTCCAAGAGCCCGCTAGTTAACCTACATATTCCAAGGGCCCGCTAGTTAACCTACATAGTCCAAGGTCTGCTAGTTAACCGAGATAGTCAAAGTGCCCGCTAGGTAACCTAGACAATCCAAGTGCCCGTTAGGTTACCTACATAGTCCAAGTGCCCGTTCGTTAACCTAGATAGTCCAAGTGCCCGCTAGGTAACCTACATAGTCCAAGGGCCTGCTAGGTAACCTAGATAGTCCAAGTGCCCGCTAGGTAACCTCGATAGTCCAAGTCCGCGCAAGTTAACCTAGATAGTCCAAGTGCCTGCTAGGTAACCTACATTGTCCAAGTTCCCGCTAGGTAACCTAGATAGTCCAAGTGCCCGTTACCTAACCTAGATTGTCCAAGTGCCCGCTAGGCAACATACATATTCCAAGTGCCCGTTCGTTAACCTAGAAGTCCTAGTGCCCGCTATGTAACCTAGACAGTCCAAGTGCCCGCTAGGTTACCTGCATAGTCCAAATGCCTGTTCGTTAACCTAGATAGTCCAAGTGCCCGCTAGTTAACCTAGATAGTCCAAGTGCCCGCTAGGGATCCTTCATAATCCAAGTGCCTGCTAGGTAACCTAGATAGTCCAAGTGCCCGCTAGTTAACCTAGATAGTCCTAGTGCCCACTAGGGGACGTACATAGTCCAAGTCCCTGCTAGGTAACCTAGATAGTCCAAGTGGGCGCTAGACTATGTACATAGTCCAAGTGCCTGCTAGGTAACCTAGATAGTCCAAGAGCCCGCTAGGTAACCTACATAGTCCAAGGGCCCGCTAGTTAACCTACATAGTCCAAGGTCTGCAAGTTAACCTAGATAATCAAGGTGCCTGCTAGGTAACCTAGACATTCCAAGTGCCCGTTAGGTTACCTACATAGTCCAAGTGCCCATTCGTTAACCTAGATAGTCCAAGTGCCCGCTACGTAACCTACATAGTCCAAGGGCCCGCTAGGTAAGCTAGATAGTCCAAGTGCCCGCTTGGTAACCTCGATAGTCCAAGTGCGCGCTAGTTAACCTAGATAGTCCAAGTGCCTGCTAGGTAACCTACATTGTCCAAGTTCCCGCTAGGTAACCTAGATAGTCCAAGTGCCCGTTACCTAACCTAGATTGTCCAAGTGCCCGCTAGGCAACATACATATTCCAAGTGCCCGTTCGTTAACCTAGAAGTCCAAGTGCCCGCTATGTAACCTAGACAGTCAAAGTGCCCGCTAGGTTACCTGCATAGTCCAAGTGCCTGTACGTTAACCTACATAGTCCAAGTGCCCTCTAGGGAACCTGTATATTCCAAGTGCTATCTAGGTAACCTAGATAGTCCAAGGGCCCGCTAGTTAACCTAGATAGTCCAAGGGCTCGCTTGTTAACTTTGATTGTCCAAGTGCCCGTTAGTTAACCTAGATCGTCCAAGTGTCCTCTAGTTAACCTACATAGTCCAAGTGCCCGCTAGGTAACCTACATAGTGCAAGTGTCTGCTAGGTAACCTACATAGTCCAAGTGCCCGCTAGTTAACCTAGATAGTCCAAGTGCCCTCTAGGTAACCTAGATAGTGCAATTGCCCGCTAGTTAACCTCCATAGTCCAAGTGCCTGCTAGGTACCCTAGATAGTCCAAGTGCCTGCTAGGTAACCTACATAGTCCAAGTGCCCGCTAGGTAACCTACATAGTGCAAGTGTCCGCTAGTTAACCTAGATCGTCCAATTGTCCGCTAGTTAACCTACATAGTCCAAGTTCCCGCTAGATAACCTAGATAGTCCAAGTGCCCGTTCGGTAACCTAGATAGTCCAAGTGGCCTTTAGGGAATCTAGATAGTCCAAGTGCCCACTAGGGAACCTACATAGTCCAATTGCCCGCTCTGGAACATACATAGTCCAAGTGCCCGCTAGTTAACCTAGATAGTCCAAGTGCCCGCTAGGTAACCTATATAGTCCAAATGCCCGCTAGGGAACCCACATAGTCCAAGTGCCTGCTAGGTAACCTAGATAGTCCAAGTGCCCGCTTGTTAACCTAGATAGTCCAAGTGCCCCTAGGTAACCTAGATAGTCCAACAGCCCGGTAGGTAACCTACATACTCCAAGTACCCGCTAGGTAACGTAGATAGTTCAAGTGCCAGCTAGGTAACCTAGATAGTCCAAGTGCCCTCTAGGTAACCTACAACTTCTAAGTGCCCGCTAAGGAATCTATATAGGCCAAATGCCCGCTAGGGAGCCTACATAATCCAAATGCCCGCTAGGTAACCTAGATAGTCCAAGTGCCCGCTAGGTAACCTACATAGTCCAAATGCCCTCTAGTTAACCCACATAGTCCAAGTACCCGCTAGGGAATTTACATAGTCCAAGGGCCCGCTAGGGAACCTACATAGTCCAAGTGCCCGTGTGTTAACCTAGATAGTCCATGTGCCCGCTAGGTAACCTAGATAGTCCAAGGGCCCGCTAGTTAACCTACATAGTTCAAGGTTTCGCTTGTTAACTTTCATAGTCCAAGTGCCCATTAGTTAACCTAGATCGTCCTATTGCCCGCTAGTTAACCTAGATCGTCCAAGTGTCCTCTAGTTAACCTACATAGTCCAAGTGCCCGCTAAGTTAACCTAGACAGTCCAAGTGCACGCTAGTTAACCTATATAGTCCAAGTGCCCGATAGGGAACCTACATAATCTAAGTGCCCGCTAGGCAACCTACATAGTCCAAGTGCCCGTTAGTTAACCTTGATAGTCAAAATGCCTGCTAGGTAACCTAGATAGTCCAAGAGCCCGCTAGGTAACCTAGATAGTCCAAATGCCCGCTAGGGACACTACATAGTCCAAGTGCCCGCTAGTTAGCCTAGATAGTCCAAGTGCCTGCTGGTAAACCTACATAATCTATGGGACCGCTAGTTAACCTACATAGTACAAGTGCCCGCTAGGCAACCTAGATAGTCCAAGTGCCCGCTAAGGAACCTACATAGTCCAAGTGCACGCTAGTTAACCTAGATAGTCCAAGTGCCCGCTAGGTAACCTAGATAGTCCAAGTGCCTGCTAGGTAACCGACATAGTGCAAGCGTCCGCTAGTTAACCTACATATTCAAAGTGCCCGCTAGTTAAAATAGATAGTCCCGCTAGGTAACCTAGATAGTCCAAGTGCCTGCTAGGTAACCGACATAGTGCAAGCGTCCGCTAGTTAACCTACATATTTAAAGTGCCCGCTAGTTAAAATAGATAGTCCAAGTGCCCGCTAGGGAACGTACATAGTCCAAGTGCCCGCTAGGGTACGTATATACTCCAAGTGCCCGCTAGGGAACGTACATAGTCTATGTGCCTGCTAGGTAACTTAGATAGTGCAAGTGCCTGAAAGTTAACCTAGATAGTTCTAGTACCCGCTAGGTAACCTCGATCGTTCAAGGGCCCCCTAGTTAACCTACATAATCCAAGTGCCCGCTAGATAACCTAGATAGTCCAAGTGCCCGTTCGGTAACCTACATAGTCCAAGTGCCCTTTAGGAAACTTGGATAGTCCAAAGGCCCGCTAGTAAACCTACATAGTCCATGGGCCCGCTAGTTAACGTACATAGTGCAAGTGTCCGCTAGTTAACCTACATATTCCAAGTGCCCGCTAGTTAACCTACATAATCTAAGTGCCCGTTAGCTAACCTAGATAGTCCAAGGGCCCACTAGTTGACCTACATAGTCCAAGTGCCAGCTAGATAACCTAGATAGTACAAGTGCCCACTAGGGAACCTAGATAGTCCAAGTGCCTGTTAGCTAACCTAGATAGTCCAAGTGGCGGCTAGGTAACCTACATAGTTTAAGTGTCCGTTCGTTAACCTAGATAATCCAAGTGCCCGCTAGGTAACCTAGACAGTCCAAGTGCCCGCTAGTTAACCTAGATAGTCCAAGTGCCCGATAGGGAACCTACATAATCCAAGTGCCAGCTAGGGAACCTACATAGTCCAAGTGCCCGCTAGGCAACCTACATAGTCCAAGTGCCCGTTATTTAACCTAGATAGTCAAAGTGCCTGCTAGGTAACCTAGATAGTCCAAGTGCCCGCTACGTAACCTACATAGTCCAAGTTCCCGCTTGGTAACCTTAATAGTCCAAATGCCCTCTAGGAAAACTACATAGTCCAAGGGCCCGCTAGATAACCTAGATAGTCCAAGTGCCTGCTAGTAAACCTACATAATCCATGGGCCCGCTAGTTAACCTACATAGTGCAAGTGCCCGCTAGTTAACCTAGATAGTCCAAGTGCCCGCTAGGTAACCTACAAAATCTAAGTTCTCACTAGGTTATCTATATAGTCCAAATGCCCGCTAGGGAACCTACGTAGTCCAAGTACCCGCTAGGTAACCTAGATAGTCCAAGTGCCCTCTAGTTAACCTAGATCGTCCAAGTGCCCGCTAATTATCCTACATAGTCCAAGAGCCCTTTAGTTAACCTACATAGTCCAAGGTCCGCTAGTTAACCTAGATAGTCCAAGTGCTCGCTAGTTAACCTACATAGTACAAGGGCCCGCTAGTTGACCTAGATAGTCCAAGTGCCCACAAGTTAACCTAGATAGTTCAAGTGCCAGGTAGGTAACCAAAGTAGTCTAAATGTCCGATAGGGATATTACATAGTCCATGTGCCCTCTAGTTAACCTAGATAGTCCAAGTGCCCGCTAGGGATCCTTCATAATCCAAGTGCCTGCTAGGTAACCTAGATAGTCCAAGTGCCCGCTAGTTAACCTAGATAGTCCTAGTGCCCGTTAGTTATCTAGATAGTTCAAGTGCCCACTAGGGGACGTACATAATCCATGTGCCTGCTAGGTAACCTAGATAGTCCAAGTGCGCGCTAGGGTATGTACATAGTCCAGGTGCCTGCTAGGAAACCTAGATAGTCCAAGAGCCCGCTAGTTAACCTACATTTTCCAAGGGCCCGCTAGTTAACCTAGATAGTCCAAGTGCCCGATAGGGAACCTACATAATCCAAGTGCCAGCTAGGGAACCTACATAGTCCAAGTGCCCGCTAGGCAACCTACATAGTCCAAGTGCCCGTTATTTAACCTAGATAGTCAAAGTGCCTGCTAGGTAACCTAGATAGTCCATGTGCCCGCTACGTAACCTACATAGTCCAAGTTCCCGCTTGGTAACCTTAATAGTCCAAATGCCCTCTAGGAAAACTACATAGTCCAAGGGCCCGCTAGATAACCTAGATAGTCCAAGTGCCTGCTAGTAAACCTACATAATCCATGGGCCCGCTAGTTAACCTACATAGTGCAAGTGCCCGCTAGTTAACCTAGATAGTCCAAGTGCCCGCTAGGTAACCTACAAAATCTAAGTTCTCACTAGGTTATCTATATAGTCCAAATGCCCGCTAGGGAACCTACGTAGTCCAAGTACCCACTAGGTAACCTAGATAGTCCAAGTGCCCTCTAGTTAACCTAGATCGTCCAAGTGCCCGCTAGTTATCCTACATAGTCCAAGAGCCCTTTAGTTAACCTACATAGTCCAAGGTCCGCTAGTTAACCTAGATAGTCCAAGTGCTCGCTAGTTAACCTACATAGTACAAGGGCCCGCTAGTTGACCTAGATAGTCCAAGTGCCCACAAGTTAACCTAGATAGTTCAAGTGCCAGGTAGGTAACCAAAGTAGTCTAAATGTCCGATAGGGATATTACATAGTCCATGTGCCCTCTAGTTAACCTAGATAGTCCAAGTGCCCGCTAGGGATCCTTCATAATCCAAGTGCCTGCTAGGTAACCTAGATAGTCCAAGTGCTCGCTAGTTAACCTAGATAGTCCTAGTGCCCGTTAGTTATCTAGATAGTTCAAGTGCCCACTAGGGGACGTACATAATCCATGTGCCTCCTAGGTAACCTAGATAGTCCAAGTGCGCGCTAGGGTATGTACATAGTCCAGGTGCCTGCTAGGAAACCTAGATAGTCCAAGAGCCCGCTAGTTAACCTACATTTTCCAAGGGCCCGCTAGTTAACCTACATAGTCCAAGGTCTGCTAGTTAACCTAGATAGTCAAAGTGCCCGCTAGGTAACCTAGACAGTCCAAGTGCCCGTTAGGTTACCTACATAGTCCAAGTGCCCGTTCGTTAACCTAGATAGTCCAAGGGCCCGCTAGGTAACCCACATAGTCCAAGGGCCCGCTAGGTAACCTAGATAGTCCAAGTGCCCGCTAGGTAACCTCGATAGTCCAAGTCCGCGCAAGTTAACCTAGATAGTCCAAGTGCCTGCTAGGTAACCTACATTGTCCAAGTTCCCGCTAGGTAACCTAGATAGTCCAAGTGCCCGTTACCTAACCTAGATTGTCCAAGTGCCCGCTAGGCAACATACATATTCCAAGTGCCCGTTCGTTAACCTAGAAGTCCAAGTGCCCGCTATGTAACCTAGACAGTCCAAGTGCCCGCTAGGTTACCTGCATATTCCAAGTGCTGTTCGTTAACCTACATATTCCAAGTGCCCGCTAGTTAACCTAGATAGTCCAAGTGCCCGCTAGGGATCCCTCATAATCCAAGTGCCTGCTAGGTAACCTAGATAGTCCAAGTGCCCGCTAGTTAACCTAGATAGTCCTAGTGCCCACTAGGGGACGTACATAGTCCAAGTCCCTGCCAGGTGACCTAGATAGTCCAAGTGGGCGCTAGGCTATGTACATAATCCAAGTGCCTGCTAGGAAACCTAGATAGTCCAAGAGCCCGCTAGGTAACCTCGATAGTCCAAGTCCGCGCAAGTTAACCTAGATAGTCCAAGTGCCTGCTAGGTAACCTACATTGTCCAAGTTCCCGCTAGGTAACCTAGATAGTCCAAGTGCCCGTTACCTAACCTAGATTGTCCAAGTGCCCGCTAGGCAACATACATATTCCAAGTGCCCGTTCGTTAACCTAGAAGTCCAAGTGCCCGCTATGTAACCTAGACAGTCCAAGTGCCCGCTAGGTTACCTGCATATTCCAAGTGCTGTTCGTTAACCTACATATTCCAAGTGCCCGCTAGTTAACCTAGATAGTCCAAGTGCCCGCTAGGGATCCCTCATAATCCAAGTGCCTGCTAGGTAACCTAGATAGTCCAAGTGCCCGCTAGTTAACCTAGATAGTCCTAGTGCCCACTAGGGGACGTACATAGTCCAAGTCCCTGCCAGGTGACCTAGATAGTCCAAGTGGGCGCTAGGCTATGTACATAATCCAAGTGCCTGCTAGGAAACCTAGATAGTCCAAGAGCCCGCTAGGTAACCTACATAGTCCAAGGGCCCGCTAGTTAACCTACATAGTCCAAGGTCTGCAAGTTAACCTAGATAATCAAGGTGCCCGCTAGGTAACCTAGACATTCCAAGTGCCCATTAGGTTACCTACATAGTCCAAGTGCCAATTCGTTAACCTAGATAGTCCAAGTGCCCGCTACGTAACCTACATAGTCCAAGGGCCCGCTAGGTAAGCTAGATAGTCCAAGTGCCCGCTAGGTAACCTCGATAGTCCAAGTGCGCGCTAGTTAACCTAGATAGTCCAAGTGCCTGCTAGGTAACCTAGATAGACCAAGTGCCCGTTACCTAACCTAGATTGTCCAAGTGCCCGCTAGGCAACATACATTTTCCAAGTGCCCGTTCGTTAACCTAGAAGTCCAAGTGCCCGCTATGTAACCTAGACAGTCCAAGTGCCCGCTAGGTTACCTGCATAGTCCAAGTGCCTGTACGTTAACCTACATAGTCCAAGTGCCCGCTAGGGAACCTATATATTCCAAGTGCTATCTAGGTAACATAGATAGTCCGAGGGCCCGCTAGTTAACCTAGATAGTCCAAGGGCTCGCTTGTTAACTTTGATTGTCCAAGTGCCCGTTAGTTAACCTAGATCTTCCAAGTGCCCGCTAGTTAACCTAGATCGTCCAAATGTCCTCTAGTTAACCTACATAGTCCAAATGCCCGCTAGGTAACCTACATAGTGCAAGTGTCTGCTAGGTAACCTACATAGACCAAGTGCCCGCTAGTTAACCTAGATAGTCCAAGTGCCCGCTAGGTAACCTACATAGTCCAAGTGCCCATTCGTTAACCTAGATAGTCCAAGTGCCCGCTACGTAACCTACATAGTCCAAGGGCCCGCTAGGTAAGCTAGATAGTCCAAGTGCCCGCTAGGTAACCTCGATAGTCCAAGTGCGCGCTAGTTAACCTAGATAGTCCAAGTGCCTGCTAGGTAACCTACATTGTCCAAGTTCCCGCTAGGTAACCAAGATAGTCCAAGTGCCCGTTACCTAACCTAGATTGTCCAAGTGCCCGCTAGGCAACATACATATTCCAAGTGCCCGTTCGTTAACCTAGAAGTCCAAGTGCCCGCTATGTAACCTAGACAGTCAAAGTGCCCGCTAGGTTACCTGCATAGTCCAAGTGCCTGTACGTTAACCTACATAGTCCAAGTGCCCTCTAGGGAACCTGTATATTCCAAGTGCTATCTAGGAAACCTAGATAGTCCAAGGGCCCGCTAGTTAACCTAGATAGTCCAAGGGCTCGCTTGTTAACTTTGATTGTCCAAGTGCCCGTTAGTTAACCTAGATCGTCCAAGTGTCCTCTAGTTAACCTACATAGTCCAAGTGCCCGCTAGGTAACCTACATAGTGCAAGTGTCTGCTAGGTAACCTACATAGTCCAAGTGCCCGCTAGTCAACCTAGATAGTCCAAGTGCCCGCTAGGTAACCTAGATAGTGCAATTGCCCGCTAGTTAACCTCCATAGTCCAAGTGCCTGCTAGGTACCCTAGATAGTCCAAGTGCCTGCTAGGTAACCTACATAGTCCAAGTGCCCGCTAGGTAACCTACATAGTGCAAGTGTCCGCTAGTTAACCTAGATCGTCCAAGTGCCCGCTAGGGAACGTACATAGTCCAAGTGCCCGCTAGGGTACGTATATACTCCAAGTGCCCGCTAGGGAACGTACATAGTCTATGTGCCTGCTAGGTAACTTAGATAGTGCAAGTGCCTGAAAGTTAACCTAGATAGTTCTAGTACCCGCTAGGTAACCTCGATCGTTCAAGGGCCCCCTAGTTAACCTACATAATCCAAGTGCCCGCTAGATAACCTAGATAGTCCAAGTGCCCGTTCGGTAACCTACATAGTCCAAGTGCCCTTTAGGAAACTTAGATAGTCCAAAGGCCCGCTAGTAAACCTACATAGTCCATGGGCCCGCTAGTTAACCTACATAGTGCAAGTGTCCGCTAGTTAACCTACATATTCCAAGTGCCCGCTAGTTAACCTACATAATCTAAGTGCCCGTTAGCTAACCTAGATAGTCCAAGGGCCCACTAGTTGACCTACATAGTCCAAGTGCCAGCTAGATAACCTAGATAGTACAAGTGCCCACTAGGGAACCTAGATAGTCCAAGTGCCTGTTAGCTAACCTAGATAGTCCAAGTGGTGGCTAGGTAACCTACATAGTTTAAGTGTCCGTTCGTTAACCTAGATAATCCAAGTGCCCGCTAGGTAACCTAGACAGTCCAAGTGCCCCTTGTTAACCTAGATAGTCCAAGTGCCCGATAGGGAACCTACATAATCCAAGTGCCAGCTAGGGAACCTACATAGTCCAAGTGCCCGCTAGGCAACCTACAGGGTCCAAGTGCCCGTTATTTAACCTAGATAGTCAAAGTGCCTGCTAGGTAACCTAGATAGTCCAAGTGCCCGCAACGTAACCTACATAGTCCAAGGTCCCGCTTGGTAACCTTAATAGTCCAAATGCCCTCTAGGAAAACTACATAGTCCAAGGGCCCGCTAGATAACCTAGATAGTCCAAGTGCCTGCTAGTAAACCTACATAATCCATGGGCCCGCTAGTTAACCTACATAGTGCAAGTGCCCGCTAGTTAACCTAGATAGTCCAAGTGCCCGCTAGGTAACCTACAAAATCTAAGTTCTCACTAGGTTATCTATATAGTCCAAATGCCCGCTAGGGAACCTACGTAGTCCAAGTACCCGCTAGGTAACCTAGATAGTCCAAGTGCCCTCTAGTTAACCTAGATCGTCCAAGTGCCCGCTAGTTATCCTACATAGTCCAAGAGCCCTTTAGTTAACCTACATAGTCCAAGGTCCGCTAGTTAACCTAGATAGTCCAAGTGCTCGCTAGTTAACCTACATAGTACAAGGGCCCGCTAGTTGACCTAGATAGTCCAAGTGCCCACAAGTTAACCTAGATAGTTCAAGTGCCAGGTAGGTAACCAAAGTAGTCTAAATGTCCGATAGGGATATTACATAGTCCATGTGCCCTCTAGTTAACCTAGATAGTCCAAGTGCCCGCTAGGGATCCTTCATAATCCAAGTGCCTGCTAGGTAACCTAGATAGTCCAAGTGCCCGCTAGTTAACCTAGATAGTCCTAGTGCCCGTTAGTTATCTAGATAGTTCAAGTGCCTACTAGGGGACGTACATAATCCATGTGCCTGCTAGGTAACCTAGATAGTCCAAGTGCGCGCTAGGGTATGTACATAGTCCAGGTGCCTGCTAGGAAACCTAGATAGTCCAAGAGCCCGCTAGTTAACCTACATTTTCCAAGGGCCCGCTAGTTAACCTACATAGTCCAAGGTCTGCTAGTTAACCTAGATAGTCAAAGTGCCCGCTAGGTAACCTAGACAGTCCAAGTGCCCGTTAGGTTACCTACATAGTCCAAGTGCCCGTTCGTTAACCTAGATAGTCCAAGGGCCCGCTAGGTAACCCACATAGTCCAAGGGCCCGCTAGGTAACCTAGATAGTCCAAGTGCCCGCTAGGTAACCTCGATAGTCCATATCCGCGCTAGTTAACCTAGATAGTCCAAGTGCCTGCTAGGTAACCTACATTGTCCAAGTTCCCGCTAGGTAACCTAGATAGTCCAAGTGCCCGTTACCTAACCTAGATTGTCCAAGTGCCCGCTAGGCAACATACATATTCCAAGTGCCCGTTCGTTAACCTAGAAGTCCAAGTGCCCTCTATGTAACCTAGACAGTCCAAGTGCCCGCTAGGTTACCTGCATATTCCAAGTGCCTGTTCGTTAACCTACATATTCCAAGTGCCCGCTAGTTAACCTAGATAGTCCAAGTGCCCGCTAGGGATCCCTCATAATCCAAGTGCCTGCTAGGTAACCTAGATAGTCCAAGTGCCCGCTAGTTAACCTAGATAGTCCTAGTGCCCACTAGGGGACGTACATAGTCCATGTCCCTGCTAGGTAACCTAGATAGTCCAAGTGGGCGCTAGGCTATGTACATAGTCCAAGTGCCTGCTAGGAAACCTAGATAGTCCAAGAGCCCGCTAGGTAACCTACATAGTCCAAAGGCCCGCTAGTTAACCTACATAGTCCAAGGTCTGCAAGTTAACCTAGATAATCAAAGTGCCCGCTAGGTAACCTAGACAGTCCAAGTGCCCGTTAGGTTACCTACATAGTCCAAGTGCCCATTCGTTAACCTAGATAGTCCAAGTGCCCGCTACGTAACCTACATAGTCCAAGGGCCCGCTAGGTAAGCTAGATAGTCCAAGTGCCCGCTAGGTAACCTCGATAGTCCAAGTGCGCGCTAGTTAACCTAGATAGTCCAAGTGCCTGCTAGGTAACCTAGATAGTCCAAGTGCCCGTTACCTAACCTAGATTGTCCAAGTGCCCGCTAGGCAACATACATTTTCCAAGTGCCCGTTCGTTAACCTAGAAGTCCAAGTGCCCGATATGTAACCTAGACAGTCCAAGTGCCCGCTAGGTTACCTGCATAGTCCAAGAGCCTGTACGTTAACCTACATAGTCCAAGTGCCCGCTAGGGAACCTATATATTCCAAGTGCTATCTAGGTAACCTAGATAGTCCAAGGGCCCGCTAGTTAACCTAGATAGTCCAAGGGCTCGCTTGTTAACTTTGATTGTCCAAGTGCCCGTTAGTTAACCTAGATCGTCAAGTGCCCGCTAGTTAACCTAGATCGTCCAAGTTTCCTCTAGTTAACCTACATAGTCCAAATGCCCGCTAGGTAACCTACATAGTGCAAGTGTCTGCTAGGTAACCTACATAGACCAAGTGCCCGCTAGTTAACCTAGATAGTCCAAGTGCCCGCTAGATAACCTAGAGAGTGCAAGTGCCCGCTAGTTAACCTTCATAGTCCAAGTGCCTGCTAGGTAACCTAGATAGTCCAAGGGCCTGCTAGTTAACCTACATAGTCCAAGTTCCCCCTAGGTAACCTACATAGTGCAAGTGTCCGCTAGTTAACCTAGATCGTCCAATTGTCCGCTAGTTAACCTACATAGTCCAAGTTCCAGCTAGGTAACCTAGATAGTCCAAGTGCCCGTTCGGTAACCTAGATAGTCCAAGTGGCCTTTAGGGAATCTAGATAGTCCAAGTGCCCACTAGGGAACCTATAGTCCAATTGCCCGCTCTGGAACATACATAGTCCAAGTGCCCCCTAGTTAACCTAGATAGTCCAAGTGCCCGCTAGGTAACCTATATATTCCAAATGCCCGCTAGGGAACCCACATAGTCCAAGTACCCGCTAGGTAACGTAGATAGTTCAAGTGCCAGCTAGGTAACCTAGACAGTCCAAGTGCCCGCTAGGCAACCTACAATCTCTAAGTGCCCGCTAAGGAATCTATATAGGCCAAATGCCCGCTAGGGAGCCTACATAATCCAAATGCCCGCTAGGTAACCTAATAGTCCAAGTGCCCGCTAGGTAACCTACATATTCCAAATGCCCTCTAGTTAACCCACATAGTCCAAGTACCCGCTAGGGAATTTACATAGTCCAAGGGCCCGCTAGGGAACCTACATAGTCCAAGTGCCCGTGTGTTAACCTAGATAGTCCATGTGCCCGCTAGGTAACCTAGATAGTCCAACAGCCCGCTAGGTAACCTACATACTCCAAGAACCTGCTAGGCTACGTAGATAGTCCAAATGCCCGCTAGGTAACCTACAAAGTCTAAGTGCCCGCTAGGTTATCTATATAGTCCAAATGCCCGCTAGGAACCTACATAGTCCAAGTGCCCGCTACGTAACCTAGATAGTCCAAGTGCCCTCTAGTTAACCTAGATCGTCCAAGTGCCCGCTAGTTATCCTACATAGTCCAAGAGCCCTTTAGTTAACCTACATAGTCCAAGGTCCGCTAGTTAATCTAGATAGTCCAAGTGCTCGCTAGTTAACCTACATAGTACAAGGGCCCGCTAGTTGACCTAGATAGTCCAAGTGCCCACAAGTTAACCTAGATAGGTCAAGTGCCTGTTAGGTTACCAAAGTAGTCCAAATGTCCAATAGGGATCCTACATAGTGCAAGTGCCCGCTAGGTAACCTACATAGTCCAAGTGCCCGTTCATCAACCTGGATAGTCCAAGTGCCCGCTAGGTAACCTAGACTGTCCAAGTGCCCGCTAGGTTACCTACATAGTCCATGTGCCCCTTCGTTAACATAGATAGTCCAAGTGCCCGCTAGGAAACCTACATAGTCCAAGGGCCGACTTGGTAACATAGATAGTCCAAGTGCCCACTAGATAACCTACATAGTCCAAGTGCCTACTAGGTAAACTACATAGTCGAAGTGCCCGTTCGTTAAACTACATAGTCCAAGTGCCCGCTAGTTAACGTAGATTGCCCAAGTGCCCTCTAGGGAACTACATAATCCAAGGGCCCACTAGTTAACCTAGACAGTCCAAGTACCCTATATGGAACCTACATAGTTCAAGTGCCCGCTAGGGAACCCACATATTCCAAGTGCTCGCTAGGCAACCTACATAGTCCAAGTGCCCGTTAGTTAACCTAGATAGTCAAATTGCCTGCTAGGTAACCTAAATAGTCCAAGTGCCCGCTAGGGAACCTAGATAGTCCAATTGCCCTTTAGCTAACCTAGATAGTCGAAGTGTCCGCTAGTTAACCTACATAGTCCAAGTGCCCGTTCATTAACCTAGATAGTCCAAGTGCCCGCTAGGTAACCTAGACAGTCCAAGTGCCTTGTAGTTAACCTACGTAGTCCAAGTGTCCGCTAGGTAACCTACATAGTCCAAGTGCCCACTAGGTAACCTAAATAATCCAAATGCCTGCTAGGGAAACTACATAGTTCAAGTGCCCGCTAGTTAACCTAGATAGTCCAAGTGCCCGCTAGTAAACCTAGATAGTCAAAGGGCCCGCTAGTTTACCTAGATAGTCCAAGTGCCCGCTAGTTAACCTAAATCGTCCAAGTGTCCGCTAGGTAACCTACATACTCCAAGTGCCTGCTAGGTAACCTAGATAGTCCAAGTGCCTGATGAATAACCTACATAGTCCAAGTGCCCGCTTGGTAACCTGGATAGTCCAAGTGCCCGCTAGTTAACCTACCTAGTCCAAGTGCCTTCTAGGGACCCTACATAGTCCACGTGACTGCTAGGGAACCTACATAGTCCAAGTGCCCGTTAGGGAACCTACATAGTCCAAGTGCCCGCTAGGTAACCTACATAGTCCAAATACCAGCAAGGAAACCTACATAGTCTAAATGCCCGCTGGGAAACCTACATAATCCAAGTGCCCGCTCTGGAACATACATAGTCCAAGTGCCCGTTAGCTAACCTAGATAGTCCAAGGGCCCGCTAGTTGACCTACATAGTCCAAGTGCCAACTAGGTAACTTGGATAGTACAAGTGCCCGCTAGGGAACTTAGATAGTCCACGTGCCTGTTAGCTAACCTAGATAGTTAAGTGGCAGCTTGGCAACCTACATACTCCAAGTGCCCGTTCATTAACCTAGATAATCCAAGTGCCCGCTAGGTAACCTAGACAGTCCAAGTGCCCGCTAGGTAACCTACATAGTCCAAGTGCCCGTTAGGTAACCTAGATAGTCCAAATGCCCGCTAGGGAACCCACATAGTCCAAGTGCCCGCTAGGGAACTTACATAGTCCAAGGGCCGCTAGGGAACCTACATAGTCCAAGTGCCCGTTAGTTAACCTAGATAGTCCAAGTGCCCGCTAGGTAACCTAGATAGTCCAACAGCCCGGTAGGTAACCTACATATTCCAAGTACCCGCTAGGTAACGTAGATAGTTCAAGTGCCAGTTAGGTAACCTAGATAGTCCAAGTGCCCGCTAGGTAACCTACAACCTCTACAGTGCCCGCTAAGGAATCTATATAGTCCAAATGCCCGCTAGGGAGCCTACATAATCCAAATGCCCGCTAGGTAACCTAGATAGTCCATGTGCCCGCTAGGTAACCTACATAGTCCAAATGCCCTCTAGTTAACCCACATAGTCCATGTGCCCGCTAGGGAACTTACATAGTCCAAGGGCCTGCTAGGGAAACTACATAGTCCAAGTGCCCGTGTGTTAACCTAGATAGTCCATGTGCCCGGTAGGTAACCTATATACTCCAAGAACCTGCTAGGCTACGTAGATAGTTCAAGTGCCAGCTAGGTAACCTAGATAGTCCAAGTGCCCGCTAGGAAACCTACAAAGTCTAAGTGCCCGCTAGGTTATCTATATAGTCCAAATGCCCGCTAGGGAACCTACATAGTCTAAGTGCCCGCTAGGGAACATACATAGTCCAAGTGCCCACTAGGTAACCTAGAGAGTCCAATTGCCCGCTAGTTAACCTAGACAGTCCAAATACCAGATAGAGAACCTACATAGTCCAAGTGTCCGCTAGGGAACCTACATAGTCCAAGTGCTCGCTAGGCAACCTACATAGTCCAATTGTCCGTTAGTTAACCTAGATAGTCCAAGTGCCCGCTAGGTAACCTAGATAGTCCAACAGCCCGGTAGGTAACCTACATACTCCAAGTACCCGCTAGGTAAAGTAGATAGTTCAAGTGCCAGCTAGGTAACCTAGATAGTCCAAGTGCCCGCTAGGTAACCTACAAAGTCCAAGTGCCCGTTACTGAACCTAGATAGTCCACGTGCCCGCTAGGCAACATACATAGTCCAAGTGCACGTTCGTTAACCTAGAAGTCCAAGTGCCCGCTATGTAACCTAGACAGTCCAAGTGCCCGCTAGGTTACCTGCATAGTCCAAGTGCCTGTTCGTTAACCTACATAGTCCAAGTGCCCGCTAGTTAACCTAGATAGTCCAAGTGCCCGCTAGGGATCCCTCATAATCCAAGTGCCTGCTAGGTAACCTAGATAGTCCTAGTGCCCACTAGGGGACGTACATAGTCCAAGTCCCTGCTAGGTAACCTAGATAGTCCAAGTGGGCGCTAGGCAAAGTACATAGTCCAAGTGCCTGCTAGGAAACCTAGATAGTCCAAGAGCCCGCTAGGTAACCTACATAGTCCAAGGGCCCGCTAGTTAACCTACATAGTCCAAGGTCTGCAAGTTAACCTAGATAATCAAAGTGCCCGCTAGGTAACCTAGACAGTCCAAGTGCCCGTTAGGTTACCTACATAGTCCAAGTGCCCATTCGTTAACCTAGATAGTCCAAGTGCCCGCTACGTAACCTACATAGTCCAAGGGCCCGCTAGGTAAGCTAGATAGTCCAAGTGCCCGCTAGGTAACCTCGATAGTCCAAGTGCGCGCTAGTTAACCTAGATAGTCCAAGTGCCTGCTAGGTAACCTACATTGTCCAAGTTCCTGCTAGGTAACCTAGATAGTCCAAGTGCCCGTTACCTAACCTAGATTGTCCAAGTACCCGCTAGGCAACATACATATTCCAAGTGCCCGTTCGTTAACCTAGAAGTCCAAGTGCCCACTATGTAACCTAGACAGTCCAAGTGCCCGCTAGGTTACCTGCATAGTCCAAGTGCCTGTACGTTAACCTACATAGTCCAAGTGCCCGCTAGGGAACCTATATATTCCTAGTGCTATCTATTTCACCTAGATAGTCCAAGTTCCCGCTAGTTAACCTATATAGTCCAAGGGCTCACTTGTTAACTTTGATTGTCCAAGTGCCCGTTAGTTAACTTAGATCGTCCAAGTGCCCGCTATTAACCTAGATCGTCCAAGTGTCCTCTAGTTAACCTACATAGTCCAAGTGCCCGCTAGGTAACCTACATAGTGCAAGTGTCTGCTAGGTAACCTACATAGTCCAAGTGCCCGCTAGTTAACCTAGATAGTCCAAGTGCCCGCTAGGTAACCTAGAGAGTGCAAGTGCCCGCTAGTTAACCTTCATAGTCCAATTGCCTGCTAGGTAACCTAGATAGTTCAAGGGCCTGCTAGTTAACCTACATAGTCCAAGTGCCCGCTAGGTAACCTACATAGTGCAAGTGTCCGCTAGTTAACCTAGATCGTCCAATTGTCCGCTAGTTAACCTAGATCGTCCAATTGTCCGCTAGTTAACCTACATAGTCCAAGTTCCCGCTAGGTAACCTAGATAGTCCAAGTGCCCGTTCGGTAACCTAGAGAGTCCAAGTGGCCTTTAGGGAATCTAGATAGTCCAAGTGCCCACTACGGAACCTACATAGTCCAATTGCCCGCTCTGGAACATACATAGTCCAAGTGCCCGCCAGTTAACCTAGATAGTCCAAGTGCCCGCTAGGTAACCTATATAGTCCAAATGCCCGCTAGGGAACCCACATAGTCCAAGCGCCCGCTAGTTAACCTAGATAGTCCAAGTGCCCGCTTGTTAACCTAGATAGTCCAATTGCCCCTAGGTAACCTAGATAGTCCAACAGCCCGGTAGGTAACCTACATACTCCAAGTACCCGCTAGGTAACGTAGATAGTTCAAGTGCCAGCTAGGTAACCTAGATAGTCCAAGTGCCCGCTAGGTAACCTACAATCTCTAAGTGCCCGCTAAGGAATCTATATAGGCCAAATGCCCGCTAGGGAGCCTACATAATCCAAATGCCCGCTAGGTAACCTAGATAGTCCAAGTGCCCGCTAGGTAACCTCCATAGTCCAAATGCCCTCGAGTTAACCCACATAGTCCAAGTACCCGCTAGGGAATTTACATAATCCAAGGGCCCGCTAGGGAACCTACATAGTACAAGTGCCCGTGTGTTAACCTAGATAGTCCATGTGCCCGCTAGGTAACCTAGATAGTCCAACAGCCCGCTAGGTAACCTACATACTCCAAGAACCTGCTAGGCTACGTAGATAGTCCAAATGCCCGCTAGGTAACCTACAAAGTCTAAGTGCCCGCTAGGTTATCTATATAGTCCAAATGCCCGCTAGGGAACCTACATAGTCCAAGTGCCCGCTAGGTAACCTAGATAGTCCAAGTGCCCTCTAGTTAACCTAGATCGTCCAAGTGCCCGCTAGTTATCCTACATAGTCCAAGAGCCCTTTAGTTAACCTACATAGTCCAAGGTCCGCTAGTTAACCTAGATAGTCCAAGTGCTCGCTAGTTAACCTACATAGTACAAGGGCCCGCTACTTGACCTAGATAGCCCAAGTGCCCACAAGTTAACCTAGATAGGTCAAGTGCCTGGTAGGTAACCAAAGTAGTCCAAATGTCCAATACGGATCCTACATAGTCCAAGTGCCCGTTAGTTAACCTACATAGTCCAAGTGCCCGTTCGTCTACCTGGATAGTCCAAGTGCCCGCTAGGTAACCTAGACTGTCCAAGTGCCCGCTAGGTTACCTACATAGTCCATGTGCCCGTTCGTTAACCTAGATAGTCCAAGTGCCCGCTAGGAAACCTACATACTCCAAGGGCCCACTTGGTAACATAGGTAGTCCAAGTGCCCGCTAGATAACCTACATAGTCCAAGTGCCTACTAGGTAAACTACATAGTCCAAGTGCCCGTTCGTTAAACTACATAGTCCAAGTGCCCGCTAGTTAACGTAGATTGCCCAAGTGCCATCTAGGGAACTACATAGTCCAAGGGCCCACTAGTTAACCTAGACAGTCCAAGTACCCTATAGGGAACCTACATAGTTCAAGTGCCCGCTAGGGAACCTACATAGTCCAAGTGCTCGCTAGGCAACCTACATAGTCCAAGTGCCCGTTAGTTAACCTAGATAGTCAAATTGCCTGCTAGGTAACCTAAATAGTCCAAGTGCCCGCGAGGGAACCTAGATAGTCAAATTGCCTGCTAGGTAACCTAAATAGTCCAAGTGCCCGCTAGGGAACCTAGATAGTCCAATTGCCCTTTAGCTAACCTAGATAGTCGAAGTGTCCGCTAGTTAACCTACATATTCCACGTGCCCGTTCATTAACCTAGATAGTCCAAGTGCCCGCTAGGTAACCTAGACAGTCCAAGTGCCTTGTAGTTAACCTACGTAGTCCAAGTGCCCGCTAGGTAACCTACATAGTCCAAGTGCCCACTAGGTAACCTAAATAATCCAAATGCCCGCTAGGGAAACTACATAGTTCAAGTACCCGCTAGTTAACCTAGATAGTCCAAGTGCCCGCTAGTAAACCTAGATAGTCAAAGGGCCCGCTAGTTTACCTAGATAGTCCAAGTGCCCGCTAGTTAACCTAAATCGTCCAAGTGTCCGCTAGGTAACCAACATAGTCCAAGTGCCGGCTAGGTAACCTAGATAGTCCAAGTGCCTGATGAATAACCTACATAGTCCAAGTGTCCGTTCGTTAACCTAGATAGTCCAAGTGCCCATTGGGTAACCTGCATAGTCCAAGTGCCCGCTTGGTAACCTGGATAGTCCAAGTGCCCGCTGGTTAACCTAGCTAGTCCAAGTGCCTTCTAGGGAACCTACATAGTCCACGTGACTGCTAGGGAACCTATATAGTCCAAGTGCCCGTTAGGGAACCTACATAATCCAAGTGCCCGCTAGGTAACCTACATAGTCCAAACACCAGCAAGGAAACCTACATAGTCTAAATGCCCGCTAGGCAACCTACATAATCCATGTGCCCGCTCTGGAACATACATAGTCCAAGTGCCCGTTAGCTAACCTAGATAGTCCAAGGGCCCGCTAGTTGACCTACATAGTCCAAGTGCCAGCTAGGTAACCTAGATAGTACATGTGCCCGCTAGGGAACCTAGATAGTCCAAGTGCCTGTTAGCTAACCTAGATATTTAAGTGGCGGCTTGGTAACCTACATACTCCAAGTGCCCGTTCGTTAACCTAGATAATCCAAGTGCCCGCTAGGTAACCTAGACAGTCCAAGTGCCCGCTAGGTAACCTACATAGTCCAAATGCCCGCTAGTTAACCTACATAGTCCAAGTGCCCGTTAGGTAACCTAGATAGTCCAAATGCCCGCTAGGGAACTCACATAGTCCAAGTGCCCGCTAGGGAACTTACATAGTCCAAGGGCCGCTAGGGAACCTACATAGTCCAAGTGCCCGTTAGTTAACCTAGATAGTCCAAGTGCCCGCTAGGTAACCTAGATAGTCCAACAGCCCGGTAGGTAACCTACATATTCCAAGTACCCGCTAGGTAACGTAGATAGTTCAAGTGCCAGTTAGGTAACCTAGATAGTCCAAGTGCCCGCTAGGTAACCTAAAACCTCTAAGTGCCCGCTAAGGAATCTATATAGTCCAAAAGCCCGCTAGGGAGCCTACATAATCCAAATGCCCGCTAGGTAACCTAGATAGTCCTTGTGCCTGCTAGGTAACCTACATAGTCCAAATGCCCTCTAGTTAACCCACATAGTCCAAGTGCCCGCTAGGGAACTTACATAGTCCAAGGGCCCGCTAGGGAACCTACATAGTCCAAGTGCCCATGTGTTAACCTAGATAGTCCATGTGCCCGCTAGGTAACCTAGATAGTCCAACAGTCCGCTAGGTAACCTATATACTCCAAGAACCTGCTAGGCTACGTAGATAGTTCAAGTGCCTGCTAGGTAACCTAGATAGTCCAAGTGCCCGCTAGGTAACCTACAAATTCTACGTGCCCACTAGGTTATCTATATAGTCCAAATGCCCGCTAGGGAACCTACATAGTCCTAGCGCCTGCTAGTTAACCTAGATAGTCCAAATGCCCGCTAGTTAACCTAGATTGTCCATGTGCCCGCTAGTTAACCAGAATCATCAAAGTGCCCTCTAGTTAACTTACATAGTCCAAAAGCCTGCTAGTTAACCTACATAGACCAAGGGGCCGCTAGTTAACCTATATTGTCCAAGTGCCCGCTAGTTAACCTACAGTGTCCAAGTTCCCGCTAGGTAACCTAGACAGTCCAAGTGACCACTAGGTTACCTACATAGTCAAAGTGCCCGTTCGTTAACCTACATAGTGCAAGTGCCCATTCGTTAACCTACATAGTCCAAGTGCCCGCTAGGTAACATAGATACCCCAAGTGCCCGCTAGGGAACATACATAGTCCAAGTGCCCACTAGGTAACCTAGACAGTCCAATTGCCCGCTAGTTAACCTAGACAGTCCAAATACCCGATAGGGAACCTACATAGTCCAAGTCCCCGCTAGGGAACCTACATAGTCCAAGTGCTCGCTAGGCAACCTACATAGTCCTATTGCCCGTTAGTTAACCTAGATTGTCCAAGTACCCGCTAGGTAACCTAGATAGTCCAACAGCACAGTAGGTAACCTACATACTCAAAGTACCCGCTAGGTAACGTAGATAGTTCAAGTGCCAGCTAGGTAACCTAGATAGTCCAAGTGCTCGCTAGGTAACCTACAAAGTCTAAGTGCCCGCTAAGGAATCTATATAGTCCAAATGCCCGCTAGGGAGCCTACATAATCCAAATGCCCGCTAGGTAACCTAGATAGTCCAAGTGCCCGCTAGGTAACCTACATAGTCCAAATGCCCTCTAGTTAACGCACATAGTCCAAGAGCCCGGTAGGGAACTTACATAGTCCAAGTGCCTGTTAGTTAACCTAGATAGTCCAACAGCCCGCTAGGTAACCTACATATTCCAAGAACCCGCTAGGCTACGTAGATAGTTCAAGTGCCAGCTAGGTAACCTAGATAGTCCAAGTGCCCGCTAGGTAACCTACAAAATCTAAGTGCCCGCTAGGTTATCTATATAGTCCAAATGCCGCTAGGAAACCTACATAGTCCAAGTGCCCGCTAGGTTACCTAGATAGACCAAGTGCCCTCTAGTTAACCTAGATCGTCCAAGTGCCCGCTAGTTAACCTACATAGTACAAGGGCCCGCTAGTTGACCTAGATAGTCCAAGTGCCCGCAAGATAACCTAGATAGGTCAAGTGCCCTCTAGGTAACCAAAGTAGTCCAAATGTCCGATAGGGATCCTACATAGTCCAAGTGCCCGCTGGGTAACCTACATAGTCCAAGTGCCCGTTCGTTAACCTAGATACTCCAAGTGCCCGCTAGGTAACCTAGACTGTCCAAGTGCCCGCTAGGTTACCTACAAAATCCAAGTGCCCGTTCGTTAACCTAGATAGTCCAAGTGCCCGCTAGGAAACCTACATAGTCCAAGGGCCCACTAGGTAACATAGATAGTCAAAGTGCCCGTTAGGTAACCTAGATAGTCAAAGTGACCGCTAGGTAACTTACATTGTCCAAGTTCCCGCTAGGTAACCTAGATAGTCCAAGTGCCCTTTACCTAACCTAGATAGTCCAAGTGCCCATTACCTAACCTAGATAGTCCAAGTGCCCACTAAGCAACCTACATAGTACAAGGGCCCCCTAGTTGAGCTAGATAGACCAAGTGCCCGCTAGTTAACCTAGATAGTCCAAGTGCCCGCTAGGTAACCAAAGTAGTCCAAGTGCCCGCTAGGTAACCTACAAAGTCTAAGTGCCCGCTAAGGAATCTATATAGTCCAAATGCCCGCTAGGGAGCCTACATAATCCAAATGCCCGCTAGGTAACCTAGATAGTCCAAGGGCCCGCTAGATAACCTACATAGTCCTAGTGCCCCCTAGTTAACCTACATTCTCCAAGTGCCCGATAAGGAACCTACATAGTCCAAGTGCCCGCTAGGTAAACTACATAGTCCAAATGCCCTCTAGTTAACGCACATAGTCCAAGTGCCCGTTAGGGAACTTACATAATCCAAGTGCCCGCTAGGAAACCTACATAGTCCAAGGGCCCGCTAGGTAACATAGATAGTCAAAGTGCCCTTTAGGTAACCTAGATAATCCAACAGCCCGCTAGGTAACCTACATACTCCAAGAACCCGCTAGGCTACGTAGATATTTCAAGTGCCAGCTAGGTAACCTAGATAGTCCAAGTGCCCGCTAGGTAACCTACAAAGTCTAAGTGCCCGCTAGGTTATCTATATAGTCCAAATGCCCGCCTGGGAACCTACATAGTCCAAGTGCCCGCTAGGTAACCTAGATAGTCCAAGTGCCTACTAGTTAACCTAGATCGTCCAAGTGCCCGCTAGTTAACCTACATAGTCCAAGGGCCAGCTAGTTAACCCACATAGTCCAAGGTCCGCTAGTTAACCTAGATAGTCCAAGTGCCCGCTAGGAAACCTACATAGACTAAGGGCCCACTAGGTAACCTAGACTGTCCAAGTGCCCCCTAGGTTACCTACATAGTCCTAGTGCCCCCTAGTTAACCTACATTCTCCAAGTGCCCGTTAGGTAACCTAGATAGTCCAAGTGCCCGCTAGCTAACTTACATTGTCCAAGTGCCCGCTAGGTTACCTACATAGTCCAAGTGCCCGTTCGTTAACCTAGATAGTCCAAGTGCCCGCTAGGAAACCTACATAGTCCAAGGGCCCACAAGGTAACCTAGATAGTCCAAGTGCCTGCTAGGTAACCTAGAGTCCAAGTGCTCGCTATTTAACCTACATAGTCCAAGTGCCCGTTCGTTAACCTAGATAGTCCAAGTGCCCGCTAGGAAACCTACATTGTCCAAGGGCCCACAAGGTAACCTAGATATTCCAAGTGCCCGCTAGGTAACCTAGAGTCCAAGTGCTCGCTATTTAACCTACACAGTCCAAGTGCCCGCTGTGTAATCTAGATAGTCAAAGGGCCCGTTAGGTAACGTAGATAGTCCAAGTGCCCGCTAGGTAACTAACATTGTCCAAGTTCCCGCTAGGTAACCTAGATAGTCCAAGTGCCCGTTACCTAACATAGATAGTCCAAGTGCCCGCTAGGTAACCTAGATAGTGCAAGTGCCCGCTAGTTAACCTAGATAATTCAAGTACCCGCTAGGTAACCTAGATCGTCCAAGGGCCCCCTAGTGGGCCGACATAATCCAAGTGTCCGTTCGGTAACCTAGATACTCCAAGGGCCCGCTAGGCAACCTACATAGTCCAAGTGCCCGTTCGTTAACCTAGATAATCCAAGTGCTCGCTAGGTAACCTAGACAGTCCAAGTTCCCGCTAGTTAATCTACATAGTCCAAGTGCCCGATAGAGAACCTACATAATCCAAGTGCCCGCTAGGCAACCTACATAGTCCAAGTGCCCGTTAGTTAACCTAGATAGTCCAAGTGCCCGCTAGGTAACCTACAAAGTCTAAGTGCCTGCTAGGTTATCTACATAGTCCAAATGCCCGCTAGGGAACCTACATAGTCCAAGTGCCCGCTAGTTAACCTAGATCGTCCAAGTGCCTGCTAGTTAACATACATAGTCCAAGGGCCCGCTAGTTAACCTACATAGTCCAAGGTCCACTAGTTAACCTAGATTGTCCAAGTGCTCGCTAGTTAACCTACATAGTACCAGGGCCCGCTAGTTGACCTAGATAGTCCAAGTTCCCGCTAGTTAACCTAGATAGTCCAAGTGCCCGCTAGGTAACCTAAGTAGTCCAAATGTCCGATAGGGATCCTACCTAGTCCAAGTGCCCGCTAGGTACCCTACATAGTCCAAGTGCCCGTTCGTTAACCTAGGTAGTCCAGGTGCCCGCTAGGTAACCTAGACTGTCCAAGTGCCCGCTAGGTGTTACCTACATAGTCCAATGACCGTTCGTTAACCTAGATAATCCAAGTGCTCGCTAGGTAACCTAGATCGTCCAAGGGCCCCCTAGTGGTCCGACATAATCCAAGTGTCCGTTCGGTAACCTAGATAGTCCAAGGGCCCGCTAGATAACCTACATAGTCCTAGTGCCCCCTAGTTAACCTACATTCTCCAAGTGCCCGATAAGGAACCTACATAGTCCAAGTGCCCGCTAGGTAAACTACATAGTCCAAATGCCCTCTAGTTAACGCACATAGTCCAAGTGCCCGTTAGGGAACTTACATAATCCAAGTGCCCGCTAGGAAACCTACATAGTCCAAGGGCCCGCTAGGTAACATAGATAGTCAAAGTGCCCTTTAGGTAACCTAGATAATCCAACAGCCCGCTAGGTAACCTACATACTCCAAGAACCCGCTAGGCTACGTAGATATTTCAAGTGCCAGCTAGGTAACCTAGATAGTCCAAGTGCCCGCTAGGTAACCTACAAAGTCTAAGTGCCCGCTAGGTTATCTATATAGTCCAAATGCCCGCCTGGGAACCTACATAGTCCAAGTGCCCGCTAGGTAACCTAGATAGGCCAAGTGCCCTCTAGTTAACCTAGATCGTCCAAGTGCCCGTTAGTTAACCTACATAGTCCAAGGGCCAGCTAGTTAACCCACATAGTCCAAGGTCCGCTAGTTAACCTAGATAGTCCAAGTGCCCGCTAGGAAACCTACATAGTCCAAGGGCCCACTAGGTAACCTAGACTGTCCAAGTGCCCGCTAGGTTACCTACATAGTCCTAGTGCCCCCTAGTTAACCTACATTCTCCAAGTGCCCGTTAGGTAACCTAGATAGTCCAAGTGCCCGCTAGCTAACTTACATTGTCCAAGTGCCCGCTAGGTAACCTAGACTGTCCTAGTGCCCGCTAGGTTACTTACATAGTCCAAGTGCCCGTTCGTTAACCTAGATAGTCCAAGTGCCCGCTAGGAAACCTACATAGTCCAAGGGCCCACAAGGTAACCTAGATATTCCAAGTGCCCGCTAGGTAACCTAGAGTCCAAGTGCTCGCTATTTAACCTACACAGTCCAAGTGCCCGCTGTGTAATCTAGATAGTCAAAGGGCCCGTTAGGTAACGTAGATAGTCCAAGTGCCCGCTAGGTAACTAACATTGTCCAAGTTCCCGCTAGGTAACCTAGATAGTCCAAGTGCCCGTTACCTAACATAGATAGTCCAAGTGCCCGCTAGGTAACCTAGATAGTGCAAGTGCCCGCTAGTTAACCTAGATAATTCAAGTACCCGCTAGGTAACCTAGATCGTCCAAGGGCCCCCTAGTGGGCCGACATAATCCAAGTGTCCGTTCGGTAACCTAGATACTCCAAGGGCCCGCTAGGCAACCTACATAGTCCAAGTGCCCGTTCGTTAACCTAGATAATCCAAGTGCTCGCTAGGTAACCTAGACAGTCCAAGTTCCCGCTAGTTAATCTACATAGTCCAAGTGCCCGATAGAGAACCTACATAATCCAAGTGCCCGCTAGGCAACCTACATAGTCCAAGTGCCCGTTAGTTAACCTAGATAGTCCAAGTGCCCGCTAGGTAACCTACAAAGTCTAAGTGCCTGCTAGGTTATCTACATAGTCCAAATGCCCGCTAGGGAACCTACATAGTCCAAGTGCCCGCTAGTTAACCTAGATCGTCCAAGTGCCTGCTAGTTAACATACATAGTCCAAGGGCCCGCTAGTTAACCTACATAGTCCAAGGTCCACTAGTTAACCTAGATTGTCCAAGTGCTCGCTAGTTAACCTACATAGTACCAGGGCCCGCTAGTTGACCTAGATAGTCCAAGTTCCCGCTAGTTAACCTAGATAGTCCAAGTGCCCGCTAGGTAACCTAAGTAGTCCAAATGTCCGATAGGGATCCTACCTAGTCCAAGTGCCCGCTAGGTACCCTACATAGTCCAAGTGCCCGTTCGTTAACCTAGGTAGTCCAGGTGCCCGCTAGGTAACCTAGACTGTCCAAGTGCCCGCTAGGTGTTACCTACATAATCCAATGACCGTTCGTTAACCTAGATAGTCCAAGTGCCCGCTAGGAAACCTACATAGTCCAAGGGCCTGCTAGGTAACCTAGATAGTCCAAGTGCCCGCTAGGTAACCTAGAATCCAAGTGCTCGCTAGTTAACCTACATAGTCCAAGTGCCCGCTATGTAACCTAGTTAGTCAAAGTCCCCGCTAGGTAACCTAGACAGTCCAAGTGGCCGCTATGTTACCTGCATATTCCAAGTGCCCGTTCGTTAACCTAGATAGTCCAAGTGCCCGCTAGGAAACCTACATAGTCCAAGGGCCTGCTAGGTAACCTAGATAGTCCAAGTGCCCGCTAGGTAACCTAGAATCCAAGTGCTCGCTAGTTAACCTACATAGTCCAAGTGCCCGCTATGTAACCTAGTTAGTCAAAGTCCCCGCTAGGTAACCTAGACAGTCCAAGTGGCCGCTATGTTACCTGCATATTCCAAGTGCCCGTTCGTTAACCTAGATAGTCCAAGGGCCCGCTAGGTAACATAGATAGTCCAAGTGCCCGCTAGGTAACCTAGAGTCCAAGTGCTCGCTAGTTAACCTACATAGTCCAAGTGCCCCCTATGTAACCTAGATAGTCAAAGTGCCCGTTAGTTAACCTACATAGTCCAAGGTCCGCTATTTAATCTAGATAGTCCAAGTGCTCGCTAGTTAACCTACATAGTACAAGGGCCCGCTAGTTGACCTAGATAGTCCAAGTGCCCACAAGTTAACCTAGATAGGTCAAGTGCCTGTTAGGTAACCAAAGTAGTCCAAATGTCCAATAGGGATCCTACATAGTGCAAGTGCCCGCTAGGTAACCTACATAGTCCAAGTGCCCGTTCGTCAACCTGCATAGTCCAAGTGCCCGCTAGGTAACCTAGACTGTCCAAGTGCCCGCTAGGTTACCTACATAGTCCATGTGCCCCTTCGTTAACCTAGATAGTCCAAGTGCCCGCTAGGAAACCTACATAGTCCAAGGGCCGACTTGGTAACATAGATAGTCCAAGTGCCCACTAGATAACCTACATAGTCCAAGTGCCTACTAGGTAAACTACATAGTCGAAGTGCCCGTTCGTTAAACTACATAGTCCAAGTGCCCGCTAGTTAACGTAGATTGCCCAAGTGCCCTCTAGGGAACTACATAATCCAAGGGCCCACTAGTTAACCTAGACAGTCCAAGTACCCTATAGGGAACCTACATAGTTCAAGTGCCCGCTAGGGAACCCACATATTCCAAGTGCTCGCTAGGCAACCTACATAGTCCAAGTGCCCGTTAGTTAACCTAGATAGTCAAATTGCCTGCTAGGTAACCTAAATAGTCCAAGTGCCCGCTAGGGAACCTAGATAGTCCAATTGCCCTTTAGCTAACCTAGATAGTCGAAGTGTCCGCTAGTTAACCTACATAGTCCAAGTGCCCGTTCATTAACCTAGATAGTCCAAATGCCCGCTAGGTAACCTAGACAGTCCAAGTGCCTTGTAGTTAACCTACGTAGTCCAAGTGTCCGCTAGGTAACCTACATAGTCCAAGTGCCCACTAGGTAACCTAAATAATCCAAATGCCTGCTAGGGAAACTACATAGTTCAAGTGCCCGCTAGTTAACCTAGATAGTCCAAGTGCCCGCTAGTAAACCTAGATAGTCAAAGGGCCCGCTAGTTTACCTAGATAGTCCAAGTGCCCGCTAGTTAACCTAAATCGTCCAAGTGTCCACTAGGTAACCTACATACTCCAAGTGCCTGCTAGGTAACCTAGATAGTCCAAGTGCCTGATGAATAACCTACATAGTCCAAGTGCCCGCTTGGTAACCTGGATAGTCCAAGTGCCCGCTAGTTAACCTACCTAGTCCAAGTGCCTTCTAGGGAACCTACATAGTCCACGTGACTGCTAGGGAACCTACATAGTCCAAGTGCCCGTTAGGGAACCTACATAGTCCAAGTGCCCGCTAGGTAACCTACATAGTCCAAATACCAGCAAGGAAACCTACATAGTCTAAATGCCCGCTGGGAAACCTACATAATCCAAGTGCCCGCTCTGGAACATACATAGTCCAAGTGCCCGTTAGCTAACCTAGATAGTCCAAGGGCCCGCTAGTTGACCTACATAGTCCAAGTGCCAACTAGGTAACTTGGATAGTACAAGTGCCCGCTAGGGAACCTAGATAGTCCACGTGCCTGTTAGCTAACCTAGATAGTTAAGTGGCGGCTTGGCAACCTACATACTCCAAGTGCCCGTTCATTAACCTAGATAATCCAAGTGCCCGCTAGGTAACCTAGACAGTCCAAGTGCCCGCTAGGTAACCTACATAGTCCAAGTGCCCGTTAGGTAACCTAGATAGTCCAAATGCCCGCTAGGGAACCCACATAGTCCAAGTGCCCGCTAGGGAACTTACATAGTCCAAGGGCCGCTAGGGAACCTACATAGTCCAAGTGCCCGTTAGTTAACCTAGATAGTCCAAGTGCCCGCTAGGTAACCTAGATAGTCCAACAGCCCGGTAGGTAACCTACATATTCCAAGTACCCGCTAGGTAACGTAGATAGTTCAAGTGCCAGTTAGGTAACCTAGATAGTCCAAGTGCCCGCTAGGTAACCTACAACCTCTACAGTGCCCGCTAAGGAATCTATATAGTCCAAATGCCCGCTAGGGAGCCTACATAATCCAAATGCCCGCTAGGTAACCTAGATAGTCCATGTGCCCGCTAGGTAACCTACATAGTTCAAATGCCCTCTAGTTAACCCACATAGTCCATGTGCCCGCTAGGGAACTTACATAGTCCAAGGGCCCGCTAGGGAACCTACATAGTCCAAGTGCCCGTGTGTTAACCTAGATAGTCCATGTGCCCGCTAGGTAACCTATATACTCCAAGAACCTGCTAGGCTACGTAGATAGTTCAAGTGCCAGCTAGGTAACCTAGATAGTCCAAGTGCCCGCTAGGTAACCTACAAAGTCTAAGTGCCCGCTAGGTTATCTATATAGTCCAAATGCCCGCTAGGGAACCTACATAGTCTAAGTGCCCGCTAGGGAACATACATAGTCCAAGTGCCCACTAGGTAACCTAGAGAGTCCAATTGCCCGCTAGTTAACCTAGACAGTCCAAATACCAGATAGAGAACCTACATAGTCCAAGTGTCCGCTAGGGAACCTACATAGTCCAAGTGCTCGCTAGGCAACCTACATAGTCCAATTGTCCGTTAGTTAACCTAGATAGTCCAAGTGCCCGCTAGGTAACCTAGATAGTCCAACAGCCCGGTAGGTAACCTACATACTCCAAGTACCCGCTAGGTAAAGTAGATAGTTCAAGTGCCAGCTAGGTAACCTAGATAGTCCAAGTGCCCGCTAGGTAACCTACAAAGTCCAAGTGCCCGTTACCGAACCTAGATAGTCCACGTGCCCGCTAGGCAACATACATAGTCCAAGTGCACGTTCGTTAACCTAGAAGTCCAAGTGCCCGCTATGTAACCTAGACAGTCCAAGTGCCCGCTAGGTTACCTGCATAGTCCAAGTGCCTGTTCGTTAACCTACATAGTCCAAGTGCCCGCTAGTTAACCTAGATAGTCCAAGTGCCCGCTAGGGATCCCTCATAATCCAAGTGCCTGCTAGGTAACCTAGATAGTCCAAGTGCCCGCTAGTTAACCTAGATAGTCCTAGTGCCCACTAGGGGACGTACATAGTCCAAGTCCCTGCTAGGTAACCTAGATAGTCCAAGTGGGCGCTAGGCTAAGTACATAGTCCAAGTGCCTGCTAGGGAACCTAGATAGTCCAAGAGCCCGCTAGGTAACCTACATAGTCCAAGGGCCCGCTAGTTAACCTACATAGTCCAAGGTCTGCAAGTTAACCTAGATAATCAAAGTGCCCGCTAGGTAACCTAGACAGTCCAAGTGCCCGTTAGGTTACCTACATAGTCCAAGTGCCCATTCGTTAACCTAGATAGTCCAAGTGCCCGCTACGTAACCTACATAGTCCAAGGGCCCGCTAGTTAAGCTAGATAGTCCACGTGCCCGCTAGGTAACCTCGATAGTCCAAGTGCGCGCTAGTTAACCTAGATAGTCCAAGTGCCTGCTAGGTAACCTACATTGTCCAAGTTCCCGCTAGGTAACCTAGATAGTCCAAGTGCCCGTTACCTAACCTAGATTGTCCAAGTACCCGCTAGGCAACATACATATTCCAAGTGCCCGTTCGTTAACCTAGAAGTCCAAGTGCCCACTATGTAACCTAGACAGTCCAAGTGCCCGCTAGGTTACCTGCATAGTCCAAGTGCCTGTACGTTAACCTACATAGTCCAAGTGCCCGCTAGGGAACCTATATATTCCAAGTGCTATCTAGGTAACCTAGATAGTCCAAGGGCCCGCTAGTTAACCTAGATAGTCCAAGGGCTCGCTTGTTAACTTTGATTGTCCAAGTGCCTGGTAGTTAACCTAGATCGTCCAAGTGCCCGCTATTAACCTAGATCGTCCAAGTGTCCTCTAGTTAACCTACATAGTCCAAGTGCCCGCTAGGTAACCTACATAGTGCAAGTGTCTGCTAGGTAACCTACATAGTCCAAGTGCCCGCTAGTTAACCTAGATAGTCCAAGTGCCCGCTAGGTAACCTAGAGAGTGCAAGTGCCCGCTAGTTAACCTTCATAGTCCAAGTGCCTGCTAGGTAACCTAGATAGTTCAAGGGCCTGCTAGTTAACCTACATAGTCCAAGTGCCCGCTAGGCAACCTACATAGTCCAAGTGCCCGTTAGTTAACCTAGATAGTCAAATTGCCTGCTAGGTAACCTAAATAGTCCAAGTGCCCGCTAGGGAACCTAGATAGTCAAATTGCCTGCTAGGTAACCTAAATAGTCCAAGTGCCCGCTAGGGAACCTAGATAGTCCAATTGCCCTTTAGCTAACCTAGATAGTCGAAGTGTCCGCTAGTTAACCTACATAGTCCAAGTGCCCGTTCATTAACCTAGATAGTCCAAGTGCCCGCTAGGTAACCTAGACAGTCCAAGTGCCTTGTAGTTAACCTACGTAGTCCAAGTGCCCGCTAGGTAACCTATATAGTCCAAGTGCCCACTAGGTAACCTAAATAATCCAAATGCCCGCTAGGGAAACTACATAGTTCAAGTGCCCGCTAGTTAACCTAGATAGTCCAAGTGCCCGCTAGTAAACCTAGATAGTCAAAGGGCCCGCTAGTTTACCTAGATAGTCCAAGTGCCCGCTAGTTAACCTAAATCGTCCAAGTGTCCGCTAGGTAACCAACATAGTCCAAGTGCCGGCTAGGTAACCTAGATAGTCCAAGTGCCTGATGAATAACCTACATAGTCCAAGTGTCCGTTCGTTAACCTAGATAGTCCAAGTGCCCATTGGGTAACCTGCATAGTCCAAGTGCCCGCTTGGTAACCTGGATAGTCCAAGTGCCGGCTAGTTAACCTAGCTAGTCCAAGTGCCTTCTAGGGAACCTACATAGTCCACGTGACTGCTAGGGAACCTACATAGTCCAAGTGCCCGTTAGGGAACCTACATAATCCAAGTGCCCGCTAGGTAACCTACATAGTCCAAACACCAGCAAGGAAACCTACATAGTCTAAATGCCCGCTAGGCAACCTACATAATCCATGTGCCCGCTCTGGAACATACATAGTCCAAGTGCCCGTTAGCTAACCTAGATAGTCCAAGTGCCCGCTAGGAAACCTACATAGTCCAAGGGCCCACTAGGTAACCTAGACTGTCCAAGTGCCCGCTAGGTTACCTACATAGTCCTAGTGCCCCCTAGTTAACCTACATTCTCCAAGTGCCCGTTAGGTAACCTAGATAGTCCAAGTGCCCGCTAGCTAACTTACATTGTCCAAGTGCCCGCTAGGTAACCTAGACTGTCCTAGTGCCCGCTAGGTTACTTACATAGTCCAAGTGCCCGTTCGTTAACCTAGATAGTCCAAGTGCCCGCTAGGAAACCTACATAGTCCAAGGGCCCACAAGGTAACCTAGATATTCCAAGTGCCCGCTAGGTAACCTAGAGTCCAAGTGCTCGCTATTTAACCTACACAGTCCAAGTGCCCGCTGTGTAATCTAGATAGTCAAAGGGCCCGTTAGGTAACGTAGATAGTCCAAGTGCCCGCTAGGTAACTAACATTGTCCAAGTTCCCGCTAGGTAACCTAGATAGTCCAAGTGCCCGTTACCTAACATAGATAGTCCAAGTGCCCGCTAGGTAACCTAGATAGTGCAAGTGCCCGCTAGTTAACCTAGATAATTCAAGTACCCGCTAGGTAACCTAGATCGTCCAAGGGCCCCCTAGTGGGCCGACATAATCCAAGTGTCCGTTCGGTAACCTAGATACTCCAAGGGCCCGCTAGGCAACCTACATAGTCCAAGTGCCCGTTCGTTAACCTAGATAATCCAAGTGCTCGCTAGGTAACCTAGACAGTCCAAGTTCCCGCTAGTTAATCTACATAGTCCAAGTGCCCGATAGAGAACCTACATAATCCAAGTGCCCGCTAGGCAACCTACATAGTCCAAGTGCCCGTTAGTTAACCTAGATAGTCCAAGTGCCCGCTAGGTAACCTACAAAGTCTAAGTGCCTGCTAGGTTATCTACATAGTCCAAATGCCCGCTAGGGAACCTACATAGTCCAAGTGCCCGCTAGTTAACCTAGATCGTCCAAGTGCCTGCTAGTTAACATACATAGTCCAAGGGCCCGCTAGTTAACCTACATAGTCCAAGGTCCACTAGTTAACCTAGATTGTCCAAGTGCTCGCTAGTTAACCTACATAGTACCAGGGCCCGCTAGTTGACCTAGATAGTCCAAGTTCCCGCTAGTTAACCTAGATAGTCCAAGTGCCCGCTAGGTAACCTAAGTAGTCCAAATGTCCGATAGGGATCCTACCTAGTCCAAGTGCCCGCTAGGTACCCTACATAGTCCAAGTGCCCGTTCGTTAACCTAGGTAGTCCAGGTGCCCGCTAGGTAACCTAGACTGTCCAAGTGCCCGCTAGGTGTTACCTACATAATCCAATGACCGTTCGTTAACCTAGATAGTCCAAGTGCCCGCTAGGAAACCTACATAGTCCAAGGGCCTGCTAGGTAACCTAGATAGTCCAAGTGCCCGCTAGGTAACCTAGAATCCAAGTGCTCGCTAGTTAACCTACATAGTCCAAGTGCCCGCTATGTAACCTAGTTAGTCAAAGTCCCCGCTAGGTAACCTAGACAGTCCAAGTGGCCGCTATGTTACCTGCATATTCCAAGTGCCCGTTCGTTAACCTAGATAGTCCAAGTGCCCGCTAGGAAACCTACATAGTCCAAGGGCCTGCTAGGTAACCTAGATAGTCCAAGTGCCCGCTAGGTAACCTAGAATCCAAGTGCTCGCTAGTTAACCTACATAGTCCAAGTGCCCGCTATGTAACCTAGTTAGTCAAAGTCCCCGCTAGGTAACCTAGACAGTCCAAGTGGCCGCTATGTTACCTGCATATTCCAAGTGCCCGTTCGTTAACCTAGATAGTCCAAGGGCCCGCTAGGTAACATAGATAGTCCAAGTGCCCGCTAGGTAACCTAGAGTCCAAGTGCTCGCTAGTTAACCTACATAGTCCAAGTGCCCCCTATGTAACCTAGATAGTCAAAGTGCCCGTTAGTTAACCTACATAGTCCAAGGTCCGCTATTTAATCTAGATAGTCCAAGTGCTCGCTAGTTAACCTACATAGTACAAGGGCCCGCTAGTTGACCTAGATAGTCCAAGTGCCCACAAGTTAACCTAGATAGGTCAAGTGCCTGTTAGGTAACCAAAGTAGTCCAAATGTCCAATAGGGATCCTACATAGTGCAAGTGCCCGCTAGGTAACCTACATAGTCCAAGTGCCCGTTCGTCAACCTGCATAGTCCAAGTGCCCGCTAGGTAACCTAGACTGTCCAAGTGCCCGCTAGGTTACCTACATAGTCCATGTGCCCCTTCGTTAACCTAGATAGTCCAAGTGCCCGCTAGGAAACCTACATAGTCCAAGGGCCGACTTGGTAACATAGATAGTCCAAGTGCCCACTAGATAACCTACATAGTCCAAGTGCCTACTAGGTAAACTACATAGTCGAAGTGCCCGTTCGTTAAACTACATAGTCCAAGTGCCCGCTAGTTAACGTAGATTGCCCAAGTGCCCTCTAGGGAACTACATAATCCAAGGGCCCACTAGTTAACCTAGACAGTCCAAGTACCCTATAGGGAACCTACATAGTTCAAGTGCCCGCTAGGGAACCCACATATTCCAAGTGCTCGCTAGGCAACCTACATAGTCCAAGTGCCCGTTAGTTAACCTAGATAGTCAAATTGCCTGCTAGGTAACCTAAATAGTCCAAGTGCCCGCTAGGGAACCTAGATAGTCCAATTGCCCTTTAGCTAACCTAGATAGTCGAAGTGTCCGCTAGTTAACCTACATAGTCCAAGTGCCCGTTCATTAACCTAGATAGTCCAAATGCCCGCTAGGTAACCTAGACAGTCCAAGTGCCTTGTAGTTAACCTACGTAGTCCAAGTGTCCGCTAGGTAACCTACATAGTCCAAGTGCCCACTAGGTAACCTAAATAATCCAAATGCCTGCTAGGGAAACTACATAGTTCAAGTGCCCGCTAGTTAACCTAGATAGTCCAAGTGCCCGCTAGTAAACCTAGATAGTCAAAGGGCCCGCTAGTTTACCTAGATAGTCCAAGTGCCCGCTAGTTAACCTAAATCGTCCAAGTGTCCACTAGGTAACCTACATACTCCAAGTGCCTGCTAGGTAACCTAGATAGTCCAAGTGCCTGATGAATAACCTACATAGTCCAAGTGCCCGCTTGGTAACCTGGATAGTCCAAGTGCCCGCTAGTTAACCTACCTAGTCCAAGTGCCTTCTAGGGAACCTACATAGTCCACGTGACTGCTAGGGAACCTACATAGTCCAAGTGCCCGTTAGGGAACCTACATAGTCCAAGTGCCCGCTAGGTAACCTACATAGTCCAAATACCAGCAAGGAAACCTACATAGTCTAAATGCCCGCTGGGAAACCTACATAATCCAAGTGCCCGCTCTGGAACATACATAGTCCAAGTGCCCGTTAGCTAACCTAGATAGTCCAAGGGCCCGCTAGTTGACCTACATAGTCCAAGTGCCAACTAGGTAACTTGGATAGTACAAGTGCCCGCTAGGGAACCTAGATAGTCCACGTGCCTGTTAGCTAACCTAGATAGTTAAGTGGCGGCTTGGCAACCTACATACTCCAAGTGCCCGTTCATTAACCTAGATAATCCAAGTGCCCGCTAGGTAACCTAGACAGTCCAAGTGCCCGCTAGGTAACCTACATAGTCCAAGTGCCCGTTAGGTAACCTAGATAGTCCAAATGCCCGCTAGGGAACCCACATAGTCCAAGTGCCCGCTAGGGAACTTACATAGTCCAAGGGCCGCTAGGGAACCTACATAGTCCAAGTGCCCGTTAGTTAACCTAGATAGTCCAAGTGCCCGCTAGGTAACCTAGATAGTCCAACAGCCCGGTAGGTAACCTACATATTCCAAGTACCCGCTAGGTAACGTAGATAGTTCAAGTGCCAGTTAGGTAACCTAGATAGTCCAAGTGCCCGCTAGGTAACCTACAACCTCTACAGTGCCCGCTAAGGAATCTATATAGTCCAAATGCCCGCTAGGGAGCCTACATAATCCAAATGCCCGCTAGGTAACCTAGATAGTCCATGTGCCCGCTAGGTAACCTACATAGTTCAAATGCCCTCTAGTTAACCCACATAGTCCATGTGCCCGCTAGGGAACTTACATAGTCCAAGGGCCCGCTAGGGAACCTACATAGTCCAAGTGCCCGTGTGTTAACCTAGATAGTCCATGTGCCCGCTAGGTAACCTATATACTCCAAGAACCTGCTAGGCTACGTAGATAGTTCAAGTGCCAGCTAGGTAACCTAGATAGTCCAAGTGCCCGCTAGGTAACCTACAAAGTCTAAGTGCCCGCTAGGTTATCTATATAGTCCAAATGCCCGCTAGGG